>NC_061114.1:46453544-46753544 GCF_002878395.1 Capsicum annuum
CATAAGGAAACACACACACACTGGGAGATCCTATAACCAACATAAACCACGTGAGCTACATGGAGTCCAACATACAACCACGTTGGGGAGAGCCGTCCTATCCTTGCCATCAAAATAGGACTATCGATATCAAATCCATAAAAACTAGTGATCACTATATAAATCAGCCTCAGGCTCACTCCTACGGGGGTACGTAGTTCTAGGGAAGTAAGGTCGCTTTATACCTCCTACTCGGTGCTAAAGATTTCTCTCAGACTTAGCTCAGATCAGTTTAAAGACAATCCAGAACTAAAAAATTTTAGTAATATATAAATATACATCGGGACCCATCATGCTTCCCATCTATCAAAACCAACCACATTGTGGATTTCTTTCACACTAAGTTCAAAATTACTCCATTAAGACCAAAAGGTCAAATCATTCAAAATATCTCAAATATTCAAGATCAACGTGTTTATAACACACACTTTCTCAAAAAAACTCAATTTCCAATAGGGATTCACAACCCAAATATCAAAATCATGATAAATATCGTTCAAGATTCATGCTTTATATCTCCACACATATAAATTTATCTTTCAAAATCATAAACATCAATATTTCATAATCAAAATAAGATATGGGTTCATGCTTCAAATTCGTAAAAATCAAATAAAAATCATGTCTTTGTAAAGAAAATTACTTTTGTGCACAAGAATGAAAGAGAGTTCTTGTTGAAAAACCTCACATACCTTGAATGCTGAACTTTAGATCGATACTCATTTTTGATATGTTAATCGTGCCTTTGAATGATGGTTCTTGGAGTTCTTGAATAAATTTGCAGAATTAATGGTGAACTTTGGAGGTTCTTGAAGTTGGATGTAGGAGCTTAGGGTTTTCTTTTTGAGGGAATTTGATGAAATATAACAAATAATGCTTCTAATAGGCTTTAATATAGGGTTTGGTCGGATTTTTGATGAGGGGGAATGACCAAAACGCCCCTAAAAATAAATAAATTATCAAATCTCTCCTTTTGTGGACTGTTTTGACAATCTGAAGTAGATCAACCGTAATGTTTTACTCCGAAATCAAAATTGGATGAATCTAATTTCATTAGAACGAGGACTCTCATATATTTCCATTAATATATAGTATCTCACCCAAATCATTGTGTACGAGGAGTTATGATCGTTTGAATTTGACCCAAAAATTTATTTTTGGTAGGTTAAAGTAGATCGACCATAACTTTTTGCCCCGATAGACAAATTAGATGAAACAAATTTCATTGAAAAGAGGACTCGCAGAGCTTTCCATTGATATATAGCAGATCACACAGATCATTATGTACAAGGAGTTATGATCATTTAAAGTTGGAGAAAAAATACGCCAGGCCTCAGTACTTGTTTCTCCACGTTTTACTGTTCACTACTATTCATGGTTCGATCGGAATGTTCATAACTCGTCGCTCGGGTCTCCGTTTTGGATGATCCACATATCGTTGGAAATCTTATTCGATAATGTACGCAATGGAGGTTCATAATCTAAGACAGTACACAGGGAAAAATTTATAATTCATTCTAGAAGATAGAACCCAACACGTTTACGCACAAAATGTCAACGAAAAATTTCCCGAGGTATTACATCATCCCCCCCCTTGGAAAAATTCATCCTTGAATGACTCTAGACATGCCAAGATTAGATAGGGAATAGAGCATACAGCTGAAACCATTTGTTGGACTCATCAGCACATCGTTTCTCACTCCCAATGCAACATAGAATGCATAAATTCAAGAAACTACAGCTGAACACATAATAAATGACAGCTGAACTGCTGCAACTTTTATCAAAAGTGCATGATTTAGGAAAGAATGGTACCTTCGACTTGACTGGAGTTCACGAAAAATAGGTGCGGGTACTTGGATCTCATATCCGTCTCAGCTTCCCAAGTTACACCCTCAACAGGTTGGTTTCGCCACAACACCTTGACCAAGGGAACTTCTTTGTTCCTTAGTCTTCGGACACTAAAATCAAGAATCTCAACAGGAATCTCATCAAAAGAAAAATTTTCTTGAATGTCAGCACTCACAGAGGAATCTACTACCATAGCATCGCTAATATGCTTTCTAAGCATGGAGACATGGAATATTGGATGAACAGAGGACAACTCAGAAGGCAACTCGACCTCATAAGCTACCTTACCAACACGGATAAGAATTTTGTAAGGACCAACATAATGGGGCCTAAGCTTCCCCTTCTTTTCGAATCTCTTCACCCCCCTCATGGGTGAAATTTTCAGATACACTAGGTCACCAACTTCAAACTCAAGGTCTCTCCTTCTAACATCCGCATATGACTTCTGACGACTCTGCACAGTTTTCAACCTTTCCCTAATCAACTTAACTTTTTCCATAGCCTCAAATACCGAATCAGGACCACTCACAGCTGCTTCACCCACCTCGAACCAACCTATGGGTGATCTACACCTTCTCCCATATAAGGCTTCAAACGGAGCCATGCCAATACAAGAGTGGAAACTATTATTGTAAGCAAACTCTATCAACGGTAAGTGATCATCCCATCTTCTCTTAAAGTCAAGTGGACAAGCTCTCAATATATCCTCTAAGGTCTAGATGGCCCACGCAGCTTGACCATCGGTCTGCAAATGAAAAGCAGAACTCAAAAGCACTTGGGTACCAAGACCCTTCTGAAAAGCTTTCCAAAATTGCGAAGTGAACTGAGGACCCCTATCCGAAATGATAGACAAGGGAACTCCATCCAGTCTGACTAGCTCTCAGATATACAATCTAGCATAATCCTCAGCAGTATATGAAGTATGAACAGGCAAGAAATGAGCAGACTTAGTCAACCTATCAACCACAACCCAAATAGAATCATGATAGCGTCGGGAAGGAGGTAAACCACTCACGAAGTTCATATCTATCTCTTTCCACTTCCATGTGGGAATACTAAACTCTTGATCATACCACCAGGCCTTTGGTGTTCAACCTTAACCTTTTGGCATGTTGCACACTTACCTACAAACGCTGCTATATCTTTTTTCATGCCACTCCACCAATAGATTTCCCCTAAGTCTCGGTACATCTTGGTGGCACTAGGATGAATAGAATATCGCACCCCGTGCACTTCAGCCATAATCCTCTGTGTTAGATCATCAACATTTGGGACACACAATCTACCCTGCAATCTCAACACACCATCTCCCCTTGGGAGAAAACCTCTACTTTTTGGTCCTTGACTGACTCCTTCAGTCTGACCAAACTAGCATCTAAGTATTGCTTTTCCTTTACTTCCGAAACCAAGGAGGATTCAGAACTACTCTGAACCCCTATACTACCTTCAGCAGAGTCAAACAACCTAACCCCAATCTAGCCAAACAATGTACATCACAAGCTAACTCTTTCTTACCTTCTACCACATGCAAAACACTACCCATGGACACTCTACTTAGGGCATCCGCCACAATATTGGCCTTGCCTGAATGGTACAGCACACTTATATCATAGTCCTTTAACAATTCTAACCATTGTCTCTACCTAAGATTCAATTCTCTCTGGGTAAACACATACTACAGACTCTTATGATCAGTGAAAACATCAACATGGACACCATACAAATAGTGTCTCTAGATTTTCAAAGCAAACACAACAACAGCCAACTCAAGGTCATGGGTGGGGTAATTTTTCTCATGGGGTTTCAACTATCTAGAAGCATAAGCTATCACCTTACCCTTCTACATCAATACGCAACCCAACCCAACTCCCGAAGCATCACAGTACACCACAAAACCATTAACGCCATCAGGCAAAGTCAAAATAAGGGCTGAAGTGAGTCGAGCCTTCAAGTCCTGAAAACTCTTCTCACAAGATTTGGACCACAAGAACTTCACTTTCTTTTGGGTCAACTGATTCATAGGAGATACTATAGAGGAGAAATCCTCAACAAAACAGAGGTAATAGCTAGCTAAACCCAAGAAACTTCAGCTATTAGTCGGAGAAATAGGTTTAGGCCAATTTCTAATAGCTTCGGTCTTTTGGGGATCAACTCTAATACCCTCGAAAGAAATCATATGACCCAAAAAAGCAACTGAACTTTGCCAAAACTCACACTTACTAAACTTGGCAGACAACTTGTGATCTCTAAGGTTTTGCAAGATAGTTCGGAGATGATCAGAATGTCCATCCTCATTATGGGAGTACATCAGTATATCATTGATGAACACTATGCCAAACATATCCAGATATGGTCTGAACACTCGATTCATGAGGTCCATGAAAGCTGCTGGGGCATTAGTTAACTCGAAAGACATAACAAGAAACTCAAAATGGCCATAACAAGTTTGAAAAACGGTTTTTGAGATGTCACACTCCCTAACTTTGAGTTGATGATAGCCGGAACGGAGGTCTATCTTTAAGAAATAACTTGCACCTTACAATTGGTCAAACAAATCATCTATTCTTTGAAGGGGGTACTTATTTTTTACTGTGACTTTATTCAATTGGCGGTAGTTAATGCACATACACAAAGAGCCATCTTTCTTTCTCACAAACAACACAGGAGCACCCCAAGGAGAAACACTGGGCCTTATGAAACCCTTACCTAGTAGATCTTTGAGTTGCTCTTTCAACTCCTTAAGTTCTACAACGGCCATATGGTAAGGAGGAATAGAAATGGACTGAGTATCGGGAAGAAGATCAATCTCAAACTCTATCTCTCTATCAGGAGTTATCCCTGGGAGATCATCCGGAAAGACATCAGAAAACTCATTGACGACGTTAATAGACTTGAGAGTTGGAGTCTTAGACTTAGTGTCTTTGACTCTAACCAAATGGTAAATACACCCCTTGGAAATAAGCTTTCTAGCTTTGAGGTAAGAGATAAAGTGACTCTTGGGTGATATAGAATTCCCAAACCACTCAAACACGGATGTACCCAAAAACTGAAACTTGATCACTCGAGTTCGACAATCAATAGAGGCATAAAAAGAATACAGCCAATCCATACCTAGAATCACATCAAAATCTACCATGTCTAACTCAATCAGATCAGCCAACAAGACTCTATAAAGAACGGTAATAGAACACTTTTTATACACTTTCTGGGCAACAATCGAATCACCCATTGGGGTAGAAACTAGCATAGGCTTAGGAATAATCTCAGGACTCATTTCAAAATTCACAGCAATCAAAGGTGTAACATATAAGAAACTAGATCCAGGATCCAACAAAGCATACACATCAAACTGAAATATATGAAGCATACAAGTAACAACATCGGGAGAGTCCTCCTATTCTTGGTGAGACAGTAAAGCTTAGAATTTATTCTGGCGCTGCCCGCCAGTATTATTAGAAGAGGCGCCCTGAACAGGGGCTGGGCGAGTCGTTAAAATTGGAGCACTAATAGTCTGAGTCTGGGTCTAAGGGAGATAGTCACGACGCCCTTGTCCATCTAGTGAACAATCTCTAACTCTGTGACCCATGTCACCACACCGGAAACAACCCCTCTTCTTACCCCAACACTAACCTGAATGAGCCCTACCATGCTTAGGACACAGGGGACGATTTGGCTTACTGCCAGCACTGTACTGGGACCTGGATGCATATGACCTGCTACCTTTCTCCTGCCTACCTCTAGGCACGAGATCACTAGAATATGATGGTGATGTCATAGATGAACAATCCTGATACTGAGGGCGACATCCTTCCTGCGATCTAGTCTGACCCTGTCTGTGCTGCTCGGACCTAGCTCTCTTATTCCCTCTCATTCTATCTCTATCCTTAATCTTGTCTACCTCAATCTGTTGGGCATGAGTCATCAGCCTAGAAAGATTCATCTCACTATTCAGCATAGCAGACCTACACTCCTTTACCACATAACTAGACACTTCAGTCACACACTTACTCATACTAGCCCGATTATCAGCCACTAAGTTAGGAGCACACTTGGCCAACTGATTGAACTTTAGACAGTACTCCCTAACATTCATAGAGCCCTATCGCAGGTTCATAAACTCTTCCACCTTCGCCTTCTTCATCTCCAAAGGGAAAAACTTATCCAGGAATGCATATTGGAACTCTTGCCAAGTTTTAGGGATAGCTTCCTCACCTCTACCTTTCCTCCAAGCACCAACCCAGTCATAACCAAGGTCTTTCAACGTATACATAGCCAAATCCACACTATGCTCCTTAGATACATGCATCACTTGAGTAATCTTCTGCATCTCCTCTAAAAACAACTATGGATCCTTATTAGACTTGGACCCATAGAATTCAGGCGGATTCATCCGAATAAAGTCACGAATCCTAGCAGAAGCTAAATCACCTCCTTGCTGCTGTGGATCTGGGGCCAAGTTGGCCTGAATATTTGCAATAATAGCTTGGGCCAGCGCCTGAAAGGTTGCCCAAAATTCAGCATAAGACACATTTTCATTCATTGGGTCAGCGGGTTGAGGTTGCTGACCATCATTATTTCTTCTTACTTGATGTGGAGGCATATTTCTTAAAGAGGAGAGCATGAATAAATAGAAGACAGAGACACTTTAAGCACGATAGATTTCTGAAAGAAAGAATCACACTTTTTCCTAAAATGTCTTATAGCCTTTTGCTCATAGATGTGGCATACTACACACTGATGATCAAGACTCTACTTAACGTGGCTTGTCAGACTCTCTAGGACACCTTAAAACCTTAGGCTCTGATACCAATTTTGTAACACCCCAAAAAATAAGTCCTGGAGCGTCACACGATGCTTGAGGCTACAAGTTGCCACAAGCTAAACCTTTGATCCATTTTCATTCAGTTTAACACAAATCAAAGGGGTTTTCATAAATAACCCTCAAATATCAATAGAGTAATCATCATCCAAGAATAAAAGAATTTCAGAAAGATAACAAAATTCAACTTATTAGTCAACTCCCAATATTTATACTAGTTTGACAAGCCTCTAAGAAAATCAATAAAACCAGTGAGCCATTGAGACATGCCCCAACTGACTCATACTACTGTTATCAAATGTAAACAATTCTGTGAAACCAAAATCAAACATTATTTCCTCGAAAAATAAGGACTCACCACAACAGAGGATGTAGAATAGCATGCCCAAAGAATCACTATCGAACCTAGAATTGAGCACCTGAACCTACATTCCGAGAAAATACAGCCCACGTCCGAAAATGTGGGTCAGTACCATGGAAAGGAACTGAGTATATGGGGGTGTATGTAGTTGTTTAAACATCATCATCATAAATATTTATAAGAAATATGCAGGATGTATGAAAGACTCGCATAGCCCAAAGAAAATCACCATAATCATGAAAGGATAAAATAAGTACAATAACACATGTGATTCATCATATAATTTGTCAATCACTTTCAGTTCATCAAGAATATCAATTCTTATAATGTAAATATCATTTAAGTCTTTCAAAAGAAAAACTTTCACAATTCCACTTTCAAATCACTTCAACATTCACCATAGACACAAGGAAACATACACACACTAGGAGATCCTATAACTGACATAAACCATGTGAGCTATATGGAATCCAATGTACAACCCACGTTGGGGAGAGCTATCCTATCCTTACCATTGGAGTAGGACTATCGATATCAAATCCACACAACCTAGTGATCACTATATAAATCAGCTTTAGTCTCACTCCTATGGGGGCACGTAGTTCTAGGGAAGTAAGATCGCTTTATACCTCCCACTTGGTGCTAAATATTTCTCCCATACTTCGCTTAGATCATTTCAAAGACAATCCACAACCAAAGAATTTCAGTAATATATAAATATACATCGGGAGTCATCATGCTTCCCATCTATCAACATCAATCACATTGTGGATTTCTTTCACACTTGAATTTAAAACAACTCCATTAATACTAAAAGGTCAAATCATTCAAAATATCTTAAATATTCAACATCAACATGCTTATAACACACACTTTTACAAAAAAACATAATTTCCAACGGGGATACACGACCCAAATATCAAAATTATGATAAATATCATTCAAGATTCATGCTTTATATCTCCACACATGTAAATTCATCTTTCAAAATCATAAACATCAAGATTTCATAATAATCATCATAAGATATGGGTTCATGCTTCAAATTCATAAAAATCAAATAAAAATCATGCCTTTGTAAAGAAAATTACTTTTGGGTACAAGAACAAAAGAGAGTTCTTGTTGAAAAACCAACATACCTTGAATGATGAACTTTAGATCGATACTCATTTTTGAGATGTTAATCGTGCCTTTGAATGATGGTTCTTGGAGTTCTTGAACTAGTAACTTGGAATCTTGAATAAATTTACTGAATTAATGTTGAACTTTGGAGGTTCTTGAAGTTGGATGTAGGAGCTTAGGGTTTTCTTTTTGAGGAAATTTGATGAAATATAACATATAATGCTTCTAATAGGCTTTAATATAGGGTTTGGACGGATTTTGGGTGAGGGGGAATGACTAAAACGCCCCTAAAAATAAAAAATTCTTGAATTTGTCCTTTGGTGGACTGTTTCGATAGTCTGAAGTTTATCAACCATAACATTTTACTCCGTTATCCAAATTGGATGAAACTAATTTCATTAGAAAGAGGACTCTCATATCTTTCCATTGATATATAGTATCTCACCGAGATTATTATTTACGAGGAGTTATGATCATTTGAAGTTGACCCAAATATTCACTTTTGATAGGCTGAAGTAGATCGACTATAACATTTTGCTTCGATAGACAAATTGGATAAAACCAATTTCATTAGAAAGAGGACTCATAATGATTTCCGTTGATATATAGTAGATTACCCAGATCATTATGTACAAGGAGTTATGATTGTTTAAAGTTGGAGAAAAAATACGCCGGGCCTCAGTACTTTTTCCTGCACGTTTTACTGTTCACTACTATTCACAATTTGATCAGAATGTTCATAACTCATCGCTCGGGTGTCCATTTTTGATGATCCACATATCGTTGGAAAGATTATTCAATAATATACGCAATGGTAGGTCATAATCTAAGACATTCCACATGAAAAACTTTATAATTCATTCTAGAAGATAGAACCCAACACGTTTACGCACAAAATTTCAACAAAAAATATCTCGGGGTATTATATGTTGTTACATGGCTAAGAAGAAAATACGTTTAGCATTGTTGATAATTAGTGATATTGATGCCTAAAGCATAACGTCATTAGGTTGTTAAATGAGGATTTGTAGATTTATGGTGCTAGATCGTAAGAGGCGTAGGCTTATAGATAGATATGTGTATTTGATGATATGTAGTTTTTACCCATATGATGACTAGTGTGCCTAGGATAACTAGAAATGAGATTTAGTTAAATGGTGACTATGTTTTACTAGTGCATCTTAACTAGATGTGTATATTGGATATTTAGTGAATAATAGTTAGTTGTTATCCCATGAATAAGAATTATTCAAAGAATAGGTTAGGCTACAATTGGAGGTCCTATAATGACTAGTGAATTAGTAGCTTAATAATAAGTATTAGTTAGTTAATAATGAGTACATAGTGTATGTTGATGAGATAAATATCTAAATGGCTATATAACTATGGTTATGAGTACTTTGGTATATGTCACAGCCATTGCAATAATTGATGATGATTATGAATCTAGGCAAATAACCGTTGATGCAAAATTTGGTAAACCATGGATGATGAGAAGTTGGTTATATATTTATATACTTGATGATTTGATCCTCTTATGTACTCTCTGGTGGTATAGGATGCCGTACTGGGTTCTTTACTTTTATGTTCTCTTGGGTGCGCTCTCCGATGGTATGTGATGTCGTGTTGAGTTCTTTTGTGTTATGCTTAAATGTATGTATGTACGTTAACTTGGTATTTTATGCAATTGTGATTGTAGTAGTGTTGTGGTACGCTTTTGGATTATTTACTTCCTACATATGATTGTGTTAACATGTATTAGTTTGATATGACGTATTTTATTCTAGTTTGATTATTTATTATACGAAGTGATGGTGAAGTTGATTCAGGTTCGATTCTGTACCTTGACTTAAAGATATTGTCTTACTTTATATCATGATTTAGCTCATTCAGCCGATGATGCCTACTAAGTGCCTATTGTTTTAGTACTCATACTATACTTTTATACTTTTTTGGTGCAGACCCGAGTACTAGTTGCTACCGCTGAGTTATGATCATGCAATGTTGATCTTCTAGAGATAGGGTAAGCTCTTGGAGTTTCTAGTTGCCTATTTTTCTCTTTCCTTATTCAGTCTTTTGAATTCGAGATGGATGTATTGAATATTTTAGACTTTTGGACTATATTTCCTATTATCATAATTAGATGCTCTTATACTAATATTATCAGGTTATAGGATAGGTATTCGTATTTTGATTTTCTTCTTTTAGTAGAATACTGTTGGTTGTTATTGTGTTCGTATATTTGCCTATGATTGGGTGTTTCTACCAAAGTAATCCATCGTCTTAGCTCTGGGTTATGATATCGGCTTACCTACTGGTGGTTTTTAGTAAGTGCCACCTTGACTTGTGAAATGGGATGTGACATAATCATATTATCAATGCAATATATTGTACTAACTCATAAATCAAACTAGTTTGTACTCATATGCTATGGGACTTATTTCTATGTATCTAGTCATGACCTATAGGAGACAATCTATGTCCATGTACCATACTATTGTTGTACCAAATCTTCTATAATAATAACAATATCAATATTTGTGTTGATGTGGTACCCGATCCACCATATCATCAATCACAAGCATGCTTGAATACCAATCAACAAATATCTAATTATGGAATACACATGCAATCAAATCGTGTCTAAACTCTAATTTAAACATAACCTATCTCAATCAAAGAATCCAAGCGACTTTCCAAGACACTTGCTCTTCTTTAATCCTTTAGATCATTCACGGTCATAACCAAACAAATGTAAGAATAATTAACCACATACTCTAAGCCATGGGGATTCAACCCTACAAGTATTACCCTTATCATACCCTAAAACCTTATTCAATGGTTTTAAGACCATCAATTTTCCCCAAATCCCCATAGTTCACATTCATGGAGAATAATTCTACAATAAAAAGTGTTAATTAACAACCTAGAATCATTCTTATACAAATTTACACCTGCCCATATGTTTTTACCAATAATTCAAGAAGTTAGGGCCTTCACACAAGAATTACACCATTAAACCCCACTCTAATGATTTAAAAAATAAAATGTATTAATCATAGATAAGTGTGAGGAATGAACTTACCTTTATAAATAAAACTACCCTTGTTCAATGGAAAATCTCCTCTCATAAGTAAGATAAAAATATTTGAGCTTTGGGAAATAAAATTCTAAAAATCAGACTTAAGGACATTTAACAACTCGATGACTGCTACATCTATCAGATGACCGCTTCAGTAGTTCTACTAGGGCAACCAAGGAGCCGTTCAAAGTGGTTTATACCATCCCTGTAACAGTCACTACAGCGTCTAGCAAACTCCTATAATGGTCTTGTTACAGTGGTGATCAATGTGTTGCAGCATCCCATAAATAGAAACTCAGGGCAATTTCAAGACTTCCTCTATTTCAAAACACAAATCATGATTTTAGACATCAAAAAAGTCACCCAACATGACAATTTATACAACTAGAGTTCTAAAAACCTAAATATGATCCCAAAACTTCCTATGAGATACTATATTACTCAACAATCTTTTAATGAACACAGCACTATAAAACACTACACTACATATCACGTATCATTACCTAAGCACACAATACTAATTTTTAATCAAAAACCACCCTACCTTGAGATTTTATCAACTCTCATACAAGGGAAAATGGTAAGAGGGTACTTACGCCGAAAGCAACTCTATAACGATATGATAGGTCATTTCATTAATGAATTATGTTAAAAATACTTAGTAATTGTAGAAAGGCATTCATGAATACATTGTTGTTCTCTTCAGTTTGATTGCCTTAACTATTGCAAACATTAGAAGTTTGTGTAGTTCCTCACTTGGTTGATAAAAGAGGTAGAGAACAGGAAAAGACATTTTTTTTAATTTAAATAACCACTAGAGGGTCAGGAGTTAAGCAACACCCCTCGACTTTATTATATCCACAAAAAATAGATAGTACAAGAAACTTAAGATAGTCCATGATCAAATAAACTTCCAAGGCATGCTAACTCAACCCCATAATCAATAAAAAAAATATTAGTATTGGCGATTTGAGGCTTCTAATTCTCATCTAATAACTTGGGCATTAATAGTTTATGTTAATCCAAGGCTAGGAAGAAAGCTTAATTAGTAAACACTTGAAAACCACAAGGGACAAAAGTGATATTCATCTAATTAGGGTTGAAAGATGTTTAGGATAACCTAACTTATCAGTTTTACATGCAAAGCACTAGGATATATCACTAGTATGATACGCGTACTAATTATAAGATCATGGGGAATATAGTTCTAGTCAATTCTTATTATTTACTTATTTTTGAAAAGCTGATAATGATTAATAAATATTATCTAGGGGATCATACTCAAATTTGGTAGAGTACAAGAAAGAAAATAAGGTACTGAATAAAGAATAACTTATCCCTAAATTAGAACTACAAAAACGAAGAAACTTATGAATCTAGTCCAAAGATTCTAGTAGCACTAGTTAAGCAGCAACACCAGCTCAATGTTGTTAATTGTTTTACTAAATGTAACAAGTTGTTTAAAATTACTAGAATTCCCCTTCAGAAATACCTAATTACTAGTTTAATTAATTATATTAACCTGGTTTCTATCTGTATTCTTTGTGCGATTAAGCCCATCCTCATTTGATTCTATATTTGAACAATGACCATATGATACTTCATTGTGACGTGCCATTCAGGTGACTCTCTTAGAAATTCAATTTGGGAATAGTTTAATTGTGTTTTATTCACTTTGTAGTCCTTATTTCATAATTTACTCTTTCTCATTATTTTTTTCTCATTTAGGTAAATACTATTTAAGTGATTACCAATAATACTAAGGCTCGAGATAAGGTAGTTACCTGATGGGTTAAGAAAATTTATTTGTCTAATAAAACTTAGGTGGTTGAGGAAGGAAAACAAGATGAAACAACATATCTGGTAGTGAGGTTGAAGACGCTAGGGGTTGTGAAGCTATAGTAGCTACTGCTAATACTGTCATAAACCAATGACTAGCGGAATTGTTAAAAATAGATCTTTACAATATGTCACTCTAGATGATAAAGAAGAAGTTAATTTTGATGAAGTAGGTGTTATTAGCACCATAATCCCATCTCCATTTTCCTCTAGCTCTAGGCTTTAAATCACCTGTACAATGATATTGCTACTTAAAATTAATGGATTGTTTAAAGGATCTCGTGGAGATGATCTAATCCTACATCAGCTGAATTTGTTTAGAATTTACAAATCTTACAAGTTGATAGGTGTTAGTCATGATACCATCAGACTCCAGTTGTTTCCTCTTTCATTTTCCATGGAAGCAACTCTTTTGATGAAAAAAATCTGTGATGACTCTATTGCAAACTAAATAGAGCAGAAGATTGCCTTCAACATAGACTTTTCCCACTATCCTGAATACTTCAATTTAGGGATAAGATTAATAGTTTAAGATAAAAATTTGGAGATACTTTACATAAGGCTAGTCTCAGGCTCAATAAGAAGTGAAGCAATGCCCTAACATCAAGCAGGTTGATGAGACTATATTGTTTAGCAGTTCTTTGAACACTGTAAATAAGGCAATAGTGGACACTATAGCTTAAGGTTTCATAATGTCATACACATATGCAAATCTATTGTGTTTTTTGATTGAGTCAAAAAAAACTAATAGATCTTGGCATGTCATGAAGTTTGAGGTTTCTATAAGTGCTTACCCTACAAGGATATCAATATAGCGATGCAAAAAAAAAGAGTGTAATTAGGGTATGGCTCATCTAAAGACACAAAAGAACCTTATTATGGGGGCCTGTTCTAAAAAAGATGAATGTAGCTAGATCACATAGTAAGTGCTAAGGCATTAAGGTTATTATTCTAATTCTGAGGAGGAGTAAAATTGTGTCAACTACAAGTTAGGGGATTTTAGGTAAATATTAAAGGGTTAATCAAGACTCTTGATGCCAAATTCAATAGAACCAAGGTCTGAACTATTATAAGGACAACAACTATGATTTGACTGGGTATAAAAATAGAGATAGAGAGATAGAGACCAAGGCAATCGAAGAATTAAAAATGGTTCCAAAAATGATCAAAGAAGTATTTATGTTCCTCTAGTGGGAAGATATAAAGGACATGTCAGTGGTTCTAGGATGAACGATATGATCACAAAAGTATTGATAAAGGTAGTGCCTAATAGTGCTATTATGAAGGAGATTTAAGAGAATATCAAATATGACCCAGCTATTTGACTCTTATTCTATAACTAATAAATAGTTGGAGAAGCAAATGGGAAAAAGGGTGAATAAGCAACACAAATACGTTCTTATTAATATAGATAAGGTTGTTGCTGAAGATTTTTTTGAGAAAAAAACTTGGTCGATTTTGATAAGCAGATGATAGTTGATAAAGGCCGAAAAGATACTGAAAAGTCTCCAATTGATGGAAAGGTGTCTATTGATGATAAGGGGAAGGAAAAAAGGTCGCAAATCCCCTTACTCTTATTCCTAGTCCTGTACGTCCGTTTCCAAAGTGCTTGAAAAAAGGTGGAAGATGATAAATTCTAGAAATTTATCTCAATACTAAAGAGGTTGTTTGTGAACACCCATTAACAAAAGAACTTAAGAAAATGCACCTTTACATGACATTAATGAAGTATCTAGTCATAAAGAAGAGGATTGTAAATTTTGAACCTGTTGATAAGTTGAACCATTATAGTTCATTTGCTTCTGATTTTCTTGTACAGAAAAAGAAAATCCTAGTGCTTTTGTTTCATGACCCAACTAATTGGATCGCGAAGGTACCTACTCTAACCAACCTAGATGGGAGAACCATTGACACCATTTTTTTGAAAATTGGTAGAATACACAAAAGGCAACATTAAATCCTACATTTATTTAAAACTAGTAACAATTCTTTGAATACAAATGAAATACTCTAACTTGAATATCTAGTCTAAATAGATACAAGAGCTACTACAAAAAAATTGAAAGAATATATGACTCACCTTCCACATTAATATGAAAAGGTAGAAGCTATTATAGATGTCTACCTCATCAATTAATAAACTTGAATTGATTCTACAACCATACCATACTTCAGATAAAGGACACAGCAAGACTAGTGTTGTTACAACCACACATACTATTAAGCATTATCAGTCAACCAAGTTAAATCGTGTAAGAATAACTGAAATATCCAAATAAAACATCCACCTAATTATTATCATAAATTACCATTATACCTTACCATAAACACTCATTAATGGTCTACTATTGCTTTAATTCCCACATCCCTCTTTCAAGGATGGTGTGGGTTCCTAAAGTTCACTGAAACCCCTCTTTTAAGGATGTTTTGAGCTTTCAAGAGTTTGGGATTTTCACCCAAAAAAATTATTTGGGTGTTTGGGGTTTTCACCCACAAGTCCCAACTAATTTACTCTAGCAAAAGTAGAACCCATCATCAGTAAACTAGCATATACACAAATATGTAACAACCCAAAACAAATTGCAACTTAGTTTAATATAATCCCAAGACAAAGAAATTTAGCTACCCAAGAAGAAAGGAGACGAAAATATACCATAAGGGTTATGCAAAGCATCCATTCTTTAAGAAATTACCAAATTAAAAGTCTCCAAATCAAATTACAACTCTTGCCTAATTTAGGGTTTCAACTTCAAATTCAAAATATTTCTAGTCTCCAAAATATCCAAAAGGGGAAAGGGTTTTAGGCTTTTATGGGATTTGGGGTCGGATGCTGAAAGTTCAAAACTATCCCTAGGCCTTATCCCGCATTGCCGCGATTGCACTAGATTTTCTGCGATCATGGCAACTGTGACCGCAGTTAGATCCATGCGGTCATGGTTGTTGACCTTCCTAACTGGTTGAGATTGCGGCCTTAAGACCGAGATCATGGTAACTGGGGCCTGTTTCTGCTCCAAGTCTTCCAGCTGCACTTTTTTCTCTCTTTTGATCCTTTTTAGCTCAAGTCCACATCTTTCCATCTCTTAACCTATATGCTTGAAAAATATGGATATTAGTGCATTTAATCATACATATGTCTTATTTATACATTTAAATCATGGCAATGTGTATGAATATTGAGTGTAAATAAGTGGTAAATTCACCATTCACCATGAATCTCTGTATTTCAACCATCTGACACTTATTTTGGCATCTACACCATAGGCAGTACCTATGGGCTCTAGGTGCCCACGTAGGTGGTCCAAAACTTTGATTATTCCTTATTTTCTCCAGTTTAGCTCCCAGAATAATGTTTCTTTCAAAACACAACACAAAACACATTAGATATAACAAAATGGCCTAAGTATCTACTTATTTTCATAGTTTTAAATGTCAAAAGTGATATGAAATCAGACAACATCAACACCTCAACTTAGAACTTTTTCATGTCCTCAGGAAACACAAAACAACAACAGTTAACTAGGAGAGGCCTAAGTTATCTATGGAAGTCAATCATCAACTTCAAGCTCAAAACATTACTCTCTTAAAATTTTAATAATTAAACTAAATGTTTCTATCAATGAAACACAACAATATGACATAAGGGAATCAAGATATGGCATTATATTACAAACAATCATCCATATGTAGAAATTAAGCTACCCAAACAAGTTAATAGCTAATCACACAACCCATACGCTCTCGCATCAAAGAAGTTCCAATCACTCATATGAAATCATGTATGTCAATGCAAGGACATATCAAGACACACTCACACTAACAAAGAAGATCTTATCAATGTGCGCATAATACCATAGGCTTGCCCTTATTATCCTCACCTTAGCTTTCAAGTATTTTATGACTTGAGCCAAGGCCCTAGCCTTGATGGGCATCCCAAAATATCAATGATCGAGAAACCGCTGTAACTCCCCAAGCCACTAGTGATATTGTCTGCTTTAGGCCCAGGCCTGCATGACTTACAAATGCATCACTAGGGAGTAAGGCTTGCTTACTTATATACCCAGCATTGCTCCTGTGTTTTGTCGATGTGGGACTCCTTCCTAAGTTGGGGTGTTACATACACCCCATCCTTATGGACTCAACATCCTTGCTGAGGTTTGCCCCACCAAATGGGATTTGCCAACACTCAGGATTAAGGTTTGCCTCGCCTTACCAGTATTTTCCTACACTCAGCTTGAACTCTGGCCCACATCGATAGGGCTGACATATAAGAGGCTTTGATACCATTCTATCATGACCGAGCTAAGGCCTTGGTCGTGATGGTTATCCTGAATCATCAAGGCCCGAGAGACCCCTGTAACTCCCCAACCCACTAGTGATATTTTCCTCTTTGGGCCCAGCCCTGCACAACTTTAAAATGCATCACCAGGGAGTAAGGCTTCCTTACTTATTTACCCAGTATCCCTCCTATGTTTTGACAATGTAGGACTCCTTTCTAAGTTGGGATTTTATAAGGCAGTCGGGTTAAGATTATTATAGGAATTTACTCATCTTGTAATAAAGGTTTGGAGGTCGGTGTGGTACATATGGACATTTAGTGACAAAGCCTCCTTTGCACTACACATACACATACTTTGGGGGTCACTTATCAATCAGTTTTGTTTTATTCCATCCTTATTTCTCCCTTTATATTATTTTATTGCACATTTACATTCAGGTTGGATGTGGTTTCTTTATTCTTTATTTTTTTCTTTTTTTTTAATTTTTCTACCATAACCAGCCCTACTTTATTTTCTCTTATTTACCCTTCTTCATACCCACTTTATATTGCATACCCCTATGATAGTCACCCTCAAAAAAGATGATTTGTCTAAGTTCAGATGCACGATGTCCAGTGAGTACTAAGGACAAAATAGGTTCATTATAATAAAAATAGGAGAGTAAAAGATGAAGCAAGAAAAATAGTTTATGCAGGATCAAAATAGGGATCAAAGAATTGCTATTCATATTTGGAAAGTCGTTTAGGCTAAAAGTGGACTTATCTAAATAATGGATTGTGTTTCTTTCCTAACCAACTATCCTACAACCTAGGCAAGCCTAATCAGGCTAGTTTTGGATTCAACACACAAATAGAATAAAGTACTATCTCACACACACAAGGCACAGGGTTGTTTCACAAGCTACTACCGATCTGGTTCATGCAATTGTTAGCTATGATTGTTATATACCTAATTTTAATGCCATAACCTAATTCATAATAGTCACACATATATACACATCACATAGTTCAAAATCAAATTTTTAAGGGGTATTATTTTTTTCAAAAATTCAAAATAATGTACATCAACGGGCCTTAGATACTTAGAAATCTCCTAACTGTACAATAACACAGCACAGAACAAAATACAACACAATGTTACCCTAGATATACTGGTTTTACAACTATATTGCGGTCTACAGTCAATTAAAATCCCTGACAGATATGTATACCCCACCCCAACTTAAAGACTGCATTGTCCTAGTGCATGAAAATATAAGGCAGAGGAATGAGGACGGACCTACGACACAATTAGTGTCCATTTTATGTTTGTTCCCCTTTGAGGGTATGTCAACTAGATAAGGTGGCGGTGGTGGGGTATTACTTAAAGACGTACCCATAGTAATCTCATATCAACTCACTTTATCATCTACTCTATATGCCCTAGCACTATATGTGGCCTATCTCATGGCCTAATAAAATGGAATAGTAGGGTCCTGAAGATCCTCCATCCAAGATCTTTTGGTCCTAACAGTTGGGATCATCTCCTTATCCTATATGAATAAATTAAAATATCTAAGGATAAACAAATCCACCAGTTGAGAAAATTAAGGTATAATAGATGGAATGGCTGGAATCTAGCTCCCATTAAGAGAGTGTACCTTTGCTCGCAATATGGACACCTTCTCCCAAATCTCACCTAAGTCAGGAGCCTCCACATCGGTGAATCAAGCTAACATAACTCTCTAAAAAACATCTATACAATCATGGAACTCAATAGTGAACTCTAATATCTTATCTCAGAGTGCATCCCATACCCTAGTCTCAATCGTATCTAATATCGTCTGGACCTAAGGAGGGATCTTCCCATACAGTGATGCTAGCTCTGTATCCATATTCCTAAGCTTGGTATCAGTTAAATCCTAGCACTCTACCAAGTGCTGTAAAAATTCCTATCTCAATGCTATCAAATCTATGGCTGGAGTTGTAGTAAAGGGACAAGGGGTCATAGAAAATGCCCCAACTAGCTCAAAAGTAGAAGTCAGAGCTGAAGTAGAAGTAATTGGGGACTCCCCTTCCTGAGTACTCATCTCGAGTGCATCTCTATGCCCGCACATCTTGAAATCAACATGAACGCTCACATAATAAATATCCATATCTATTTTATCAATATACTCTTTCGAAAGTCCCCTCAGACTGGGCCAAAATTATTTGAGGAGGAACACAAACTTTCTGGGAAAGGACCAAGTTTACCTGATCCTTGATCATACTCATTTGTGCAATGTTCGTCACCTCTAATCGGTCTCAGGAACTACTGTATTATCATACAACTGCTGAATGAGGCAAAGGTAGGGCAAAGTGGTCAATACCCCACATGCTCTCTCATGTAACTCATACCTGATAATAGATGTAAATTCAATCTTATAACACATTATCATGTTTCTGATTAATTTAGCTCAATCCTATGTCAGCTAATTTTTTACAGTAGTCTAACATAAGTGAAAATAAACCACGGTCCACTAAAATTTTGCAAAAAAAATCAATATTGACTCCTCAATATCCCACTGTCCTCAATCCAAAGGGAGTCATCTCCCATATTAGAGTTGGCAATCGATTTTACTAAATTTATCATCTATATCATATGATCAGCATCCTGTATTACCTTTTTATCCATTGTAAACCTTAATCTCTGGTCACACTCAGTAGTAGATATTGGGTTTATATAATCAGGAATAAAAAGAAGCTGGTGAATGGCCACTACTGAAATATCAACCTGAACCCCTGTCACCAAAGTGGACTCTAGCTGAGGTTATGCTTTTCCTATGATGCCTTTAGGTGTGTTCAAAGTAACTATGGTGGCATAGGATTAGTAAAAGTCACAAACTACCACCTAATTGTAAGAACCTTGGGGTCAGTCATTCTCCTCAACTGATAGCAATCAAATGTGGCCCACGAATATAGTGCTCGTACGATCTCTTCTAAGTCAATCTTCTCTCATCCCAAATATACCTTGTAGGTCGACCTGCCTCTATAATAAAACTATCTCTGCCTCTATAATAAAACTGTCTCTCTAATAAATCACTTATATTTGTTCCATACACCACCTTAGTTTTACCTCAACTATCCATACCATCGAGGTACATGTAGACTTAAAATCTAGATCATCATGTGGTGAAAAAGGAGGTTGAGGTTCTTGTGTAGGCAACTCTATGGATGGTGCTATAGATGAGCATACCTGATGTGTTGCCTGACTGGTACCTATATCAGAATAGGTTACTGCTAATGCTAACTGATCATCTAACCTCTTCTCAGACTAGGGGTCCCTTTTACTCTTTTTCTTTGCTATATCAAACTAACCCTCCTCCTCAGAAGCCTACTCTCTCTTCTCAGACTAGGGAGAGTACAAAAGTGAATTCCTGGCCAACTTTATCCTTGACCTAGGAACTGGTATGGCTACGACTGTCTGGGCTCCAGCCTATGTAGATGTAGGATGAGTGCCCCACTGTGTCTATGTTGTTAGATGAATGCCCAAGGTCGCTCTGACAATATACTCAGTCATAGCTTATCTCTAGGACCTAGCCCATGGGCCCACTACTCTGTTTAAGGAAATTAGGTACTTCTCCACTGAGCCATTGTGCTTGGGGGATTCATCTTATCTCCTCAGTGGTCCTACCTTCTTTTATGCCATAGTACCTAAGAAAGGAAGTACTAGTGCCTGAAAGAGAAATAGGGAATGCAAAATTTAATAAAAAATAAAAATTATTAAACTTCAAAAGAAATTTCCAAATTTTATATCCTTATGTACTGTACATAGCCCATTCTTGTCCAATAATGCACATATCACTTGCATCAATTTCAAAAACATAGGCAAGACACATAAACTTTTGGATTTCAACAACCTTTTCAACTTGTACTTCCAAATAGGGCATGATCACAGGGGTTTAAATTCAAGAACAATGGCCTAATTTTAATTTCTTTTATTATTCTAGGCTTGTATAATCAAGAACTATTAAGTTTCATGAAATTTTCAAGAATTTCAAGTACAAACCCATTTATTTTATGTTAACATCATATTACACTATTCATAGGAGCCAAGAAATTTAACTTGATTTTTTTATTTTGAAAGATTAAAGTAGAATCTTGAAGAAGTGTAGAAACTTTGCCTTAAAAGATTGTTATGCGCACAAGTGATGGACTGAGGGATGAGTCTTGCCTTAAACAAAATTTTAAGAGGAAGTTGAAGAGTTTAAATTTTAGAGGATGTTGGAAATTTGAGGATTATGGGGTATTGACTTTTAAAATTTTAAAAGTGAGGGTAGGTCGATTTTGGGTTGGGTCAGGTATGGGTAGGCCCAAAATTTGAAAAAGTTTTAGACTCGAATAATTTGTCACCTACGGATCCACTTATTGCCTATAGGTGTTACCTACGGTTCATAGGTGGCAGACCATAAGTGACAGTATTCTTTTGCTGGCCCTCCAGATTTTGTGTTCTGAAACTTATTACACTACTTATGAGTTCATAATAGCTACTTACGAGTTCATAACTGGTACTTATGACACCATAAACAGGTTCGTAGGTAAAGGTTCAGAAATTCCCAAAATCCTCCAAATGTCCATTTGACTTTAATTGCATAACTTATCAAGACGGACTAGGACTTATGACCTCCACGGGTGGGTCAATAGGTCCTCTTACCTATAATTTTATGAGTTTAGTAATATTTTACGATGTTCTAGGTAGTTCCTTATGATATACACCTAAAAAAAGAAGAACAACATGAACACTAAAATAGTGGGTTGCCTCCCACCCAACACTTGATTTAACATCACATAACGATCTGCCTATGTTGGTTACTTAGACTTTACTAGAAAGCCCATTGGTTTTCTCCTATTCAACACTTGATTTAATGTCACTTCATGAAGTGGGTACCTTTATTACTAAGAATTCATCAATATAAATAAAGGATTGGCCTCTTAGTCATCAATAAAATGCAATATCGACACCACTCTCATATTACTTGGATGTTTAATTATTCTCCAAACATTGAATATAATCTCTTCATTGTTTAATGTGATCCTGAGCTCTCCTTTCTTCATATCTACCTTTGCTCTACCCATGTCCATGAATGGTATCCCCAATATTATGAGCATCTCAAAGTCAACTTTACAATCCAATATAACACAGTCAGCAGGAAAAATAAAGTTATCAACTTTTACCAAAATATCAAATGATATGCCCACAGACTTCTTCACTTTACGATCTTTCATCAAAAACTACATTGTTGTAGGTCTCAGAGAGCTCAAGCCTAGGCATTTGAAAACTATCAGTAGCATCAAATTAATGATAGAACTCAGGTCACACAATGCCCTGACAAACCTAGATGTCCCATTGGTGTATGGGATCACGAACGCTCTAGGATCTCCCTTCTTTTGTACTAGAGAACTAGAAGTAATTGCACTACAATAGTTAAACCCACTAATATCCTCAAAACTAACTGCTCTCTTCTTTGTTATGAACTCTTTCATAAATTTGGCATATCCAGGAATTTTCTCAAAAGCCTCAAGAAAAGAAATGTTCAAGATTAACTTTTTCAGTATAGTAATGAACTTCTTAATCTTTCTTTATTTCTTCTTCTATATCAAACATTGAATAAAAGGTTGGGGAGGTCTTGGAATTGTCTTTACTTCAGGATCATTGACCTTTCCTTTACCTTTGTCCTTATCAGCATTATAATCAACACCTGTTGCCTTTTCTGACTCTGCTTCAGGTGTCTCCCCACTAATATCCTCAAAACTAACTGCTTTCTTCTTTGTTACGAACTCTTTCATAAATTTGGCATATCCAGGAATTTTCTCAAAATCCTCAAGAAGAGAAATGTTCAAGATTAACTCTTTCAGTATGGTGATGAACTTCTTAATCTTTCTTTATTTCTTCTTCTATATCAACCTTTGAAGAAAAGGTTGGGAAGGTCTTGGAATTGTATTTACTTTAGGATCATTAACCTTTCCTTTACCTTTGTCCTTCTCAGCATTATAATCAACACCTGTTGCCTTTTCTGACTCTACTTCATCAACCTCAGCACTATCATTTCTTAGATCATCAATAGTAGGCATACGGGGGTCAATAATTGTCTTACCACTTCGATTTGTGATGGACAGACAATAACCTTCATTATTAGGATTCTAAATTATATTTCCTTGAAGGGTGCCCAGCTGCCTCTTAGTCGAGATTAAAGATATTTGTCCAAACTGCTGCCCTAATTCCTTTATCGCAATAACATATGACTCTACCTTTTGGGTCAACCCTAAAAAATATTTCCTTAATCTCCTTAATGAAATTTTCCTGACTTTCTAACCCTTTCCTAGCTTTGATAACATAGCCTCCATTCTCTGCTCAGTTTCATGGCTACCTTGTGGAATATACACACCGTCCTTCTCCTTGTAATCATTCTTCCATATCTAGTCATCATCCCACTCTCTACTCTTATCTCTATACCTAGTCTTATAGTAATTTGAACCTTGGTTTCCTTGTCCCTTAGCTCGAAGACCGCCAACTCTCTATCTAGCTATTTTGCATCCTTTTCTAAATCAAAATCATATGATCTAGAGGCCTTAACCTATAAGCCTACTACATTCACCTTCTTAGAATTTATTATCGGGAACTTATTTGTCAATAGCCTAACCTCTATCCTTAGCTAAGCAACTTCTTACACTAATGTGTCATCAATAAATTAGAGCTTGATAGAGGTACCAATAGCATAAGTACCAGCACCTCTGTCGACCTCTCGAGTATTCCACCCATAATTGGTAAGAGAGAACTAATTATCTCTAATGCTACCTCCTAATTCAGATGCATTAATGGTCCATTAGTGATTGTATTTGCCATAGCTCTCGAATTGGTGTTAAGGGCTTGATAGAAGATCTAAAGCAAGATCTACCCTAAAATCCCATGGTAAGGGACCATCATCAACTTTTTTTTGAATTGAAACCATGTCTCTTATATTGACACATAGTGTAACTACCAAAAATTATATATCTCGTCCTTTAACTAAAGCATTTTAGATGGTGGACAGAAATGATCAAAACACTGCCACCATAACTTATTCCAAGTAGTGATTGGTTCTAAAGAAAGTTCCATCAACCACAATGTAGCTTTACCAGTCATAGAAAATAAAAAAAACCTGAGTCTCAATGCTTCTTAATTTACCCTAGGTATTATGTATGAAGTATAAATATCAATAATGTTTGCAAGGTGCATGTTTGCATTGTATATCAAAAACCCTGCAAACACACCTTTTAGATTCAAAAGCTGGATCATTGTACTAGTACTATGAATCTTCACACCCCATAGAAAAGTAACAGGAATGATAGCTCTTGTATCAGTAGGATTAAAGTAATCCAAGTCGTTGTCTAGATTATCATATGGTGGTCCATACTAATAGAATGGAATTACTTGAGCTCTATCCCTTAATTCTCTATCTTAATTTCCATTGAGATCTGCTCAACAATCAACTCTATGTCTTTGCCTAGCTAACTCTACCTCCAAAGCTTTACATTAGGCATTTGTTTCTCTCCTCTAGTTAGCAGCTACTACCAATAATTGCCCAGTAGTTTGATCATCAATGTATTGCTCTTCATGATTCGAAGAGGGAGGCACATCACTTGGGTTGTTCCAAACTCTATTAAATCACATTATCATATATATTCAGTCATCCTACTATTCAGTTGTGGGATTCTTTCTAGTTTAGGATCAAGTGGGAGTAAGGGATTACCTCTACTACTTGTGTTGGACATACACTAGTATATGCCCTAAGAAGAACAAAAAATTAAAATTGAAAAAATTCAAAAAATTCAATCAACAATCACACCATATTTCTCGAAAATGGCACCAAAATTTTGATATTGCCCAAAGCTACACATCCAATTAAAGATTTAGTGGTCAAACCAAAATATAGTAACCCAAATAGGTGGGGGTCGAGTCCATAGAGAATACACAGAACTATCTCTTCAGATTATTGAAATCACCAAGTAGTATAAAAAGTAAATTGGGGATTTTGATTTAAACAGTAGACATTAACAAAACTTAGAGGATTTTGGTTTTGATCAATTAGAAATGAACACTAGGTTTGTGTTCGCATAGCTTCTAACTCTATAGGTTTATTATGTTGAATCCAACTATCAAACAACTATGCATATAGAATCTGACAGATTATGTATCACCAACAGCCTCTAGACATGCTTTAGTGAATTTCAGACATCTCCTATTGGTCTAAGAGTGCCTCGGACACCAGTTTTAACTATCTCTTCTAAGTCTTAAGTTGATTATATAAAGATAATTATCTGAAGTAGATAGTAATGATTAGCTTATATAAAAAATAAACTTCAAATCACTTTTGTTATCTCCTTTTCCTAATCTCTACCTCTCTCTTAGGTTCATAGTAAATACAGGTGGGATCTGAATATTTACAACCATTAAGAAATCAATAAGTGCAAAGAAAACTACAATACATAAATATATCGGTTTGAACACATCCCTTACTTTGTTAATCTTATAGAGTTTCACAACCCTAGCTAAGGGAATTAGAAGCTCATCATTCTGAAACAATCAATGGAATTCATAATTAAAAGCATTAAATTATTCTCATAAGAATTTATGAGGAAAACCCAAAGTCTCAAATTAAATAATCAACCAAAACAAAGAACAAAATCATTTAAGACCAAAATCAAATCTCAAAATAAAATATATATTTTTAAGTATTAAGAGGTGTAAACTAACTAAAAAATCAAAAGGGTGTTTATAGAATACATAGAAACCCTAGGAAATCAATCCTAGAAAAAGAGGAAAATCTGAGTCGATAGCCATCTACGGGACCACTTACGGGCTATGGGTGGCACCTATGAATCGTAGGTAGGCCCATGTAGGTGCTAAAATCCCAAACATCTAAAGGATCCTCTAAAATTTCAACCTTTTAGACTTTGCACTGGCACATATGGACCGTTGGTGGTACCTATGAGTCGCAGGTTCCCATCATAGGTAGCAAGATCCAATTTACTAGTTTCTAAATCTCTATATTTCAATCCTTTGACACTTGTTCTAGCACCTACACTGGGTAGGTAGTACCTACTGCTCGTAGGTGCCCACATAGGTGGTCCAAAACTTTAATTTTTTCTTATTTTCTCCAGTTTAGTTCCCATAACCTTGTTTCCTTTGAAACACAATGCAAAATACATCTTATCTAACCAAACAGCCTAAGTAACTGAATATTTTCATAGTTTTAATCATCAAAAGTGTTATGAAATCGTACTCATCACTGACCAACACTTCTAAGATTGATCACCGCATTGATGAAATAGAAAAAGTAAAGACTAAGCAGATTAGGTTGAAGGATAAGTTCACCAACATCATGTGGATGGCTAGTATCATTATTGCAACAAAGGAGGAGGTGTCTTACGTGGTTAAACCCTCAACACAGATAACAAAAGGCACATTAAGTTTTACTACTAAGGCATGGTGGACACAATTTCATCATAGACTGAGTCCCACAAAAATGAACAACATGCTGAGTAATGATAAGATGCCCAGGTTGTGGGCATTATGAAATGTTATGACATCAACGTAGCCAATATCATTGCTAGAGGTATCTGTGATCGAGAGGTGAGTACAGATACTACCTTAGCCTTCCCATGTTTGCTAACACAGATTTGTTTGGAGAAAGGCACCCTGGAGATTCTGGTCGTGGATAAGATTATGATGGTCCAAAGGACCACCGATTTAGGATTAATTAGAGATTATGCAAACCCCATCTTGAAGGCTATGGTGGGAGCTACATTACTTTAGAAAACTTTTTAGGCTGGGGAAGATGAATATTGATACTCTGGGTTCATCGATCTAGGTGACGCCCTCATAGAGACTGGACAATCTTAGCCTCAGGTCTCTACTGATGTTGTTGGTTCTTCAGAGGCCTCGGATTGACCTACTATTATAAGGCTATTCGCATCTAGGTCAACTCTAGATAGTTATATCTTAGTCCCATAAGATTTCATGACAAATATGTTGGAAAGGTTGGGTACCATCGTGAGGCGAGTGATAAAAATAGAGCAGAGGTACAAGCCTTGGGTGAAGAAGGAAATCTAGGAAGGAGATTTTAGGGATACAAACTTGGTTTGATGGATTTGGTGGATAAACCAGAAGCTAGCGGGCATGCATATGGAGTTTGTCGCACTCTATGATACTATTAAGGATATATGTGTGAGGCCATCCCCTACATTAAGGACATACCTGTTGAGCACGTGCCAGATATTTGGGTCATGAAGGGGAAGAAAAAGACTGTTAAGGAAGAAAGTGGTGAAAGACCGGGAAAGAAAATAAAGGGAAGAAAGGAGAAGGATGATGTACAGGTGGCCAAGATCACCAGTGTGAAGACTGTACAGGACCATCAGACGAGGGTCCATGAGATGGTGGCGGGAGTTGGTAGCTCCCGAGTGGTTGAACGATAGCTGCAGTTGCAGTAAAATTTAGTAGGAGTACCATTTTGCCTCTTAAGACCCATATTTCTTTGCGATCACCGACCACCATTAGTTCCACTATAGATGTGAGCATCTTAGCCACCACTGGGACCATGACTCTTGAGAGTAGGGGCTATTTTGGGGCCCTTCCTACTGAGACTTCATGAGATGACTCCTGGTGAACCCAAGTATGTCTTGATTTATTATTTGTGCTTTGTATATGCATTAGGGATAATGCATAAACTTTATTTTAGGGCGGGGGTATACCACAGCCATGGGTTTTTCTTATCGTGCTTGTTTTCTCGTTGGTTGCGCTATCATAGTAGAACTGACATATTTAGGTCATGTTGTGTTTTATTTTGTTTTGTTTTATTTTGTTTATGTTTAATTAGGAGAAGAATAAGTAACATAAGGGCAGTTGACATATTTTGTTTATGTTAAGTAATTTTGAGAAAAATGATACCCCTCTAAAAAGGTTGTTTTGAAGTGGGTGATGTGTTTACATGTGTGACTACTATGAATCTTGTTATGGCCTCTCATTTGCATGAACTGGAAAGATAGTTGTTGGTGACATAACCATGTTTCATGTGTGAGAGTGCTTACCTAGTTCCCTTTGTTCATTTAATCCAGAACTTGACCCATTAGTCTTGCCTAGGTTGTAGCATAGTTGGTTACAAAGTGATTATAGGTCATTCATGATTTTGTCCAATCTTAGCCTAAATTCCTTCCAAACAAGAATAAAAATTCCTTGATATCTATTTAGATCCTACATAGAATATTTTCTTGTTTTCACCTTTCACCATCCCAATTTAGTTACAATGAACTTGTTTTGGCCGTGGTCCCTCCTTAGACATTGTGTACCTCAACTCAGGCAAATTGCCTAAGTTGAAGGTGGCTAACATAGGGATGCGTGACTAGAATCAGGTATGCAGAAGGGTTAAATAGGAGAAAAAATTTGGGATAGGTGTGGTGAAAAAAATATGTATAAAGAGAAAATTGAAAAAGAAAAAAATAGGAAAAAGAAATAAAATAAAAGAAATAGCACCCAACCTGAATAATCAATAAAAGATTAATAAAAAGGAGAAATAAGTGAGGAATAAAAGAAAAGTGGTTGAGAATTAGTCCCTTAATGTAATCGTAGTGTCAAGGAGGGTTAGTCACAAAAAGGTCCTAAATGTACCATATCGACCCCTAAGCCTATGTTACAAGCCAAATAAAGTCCTATAGTGATCCTTGGCCGACTATTTGAACAACTAAGGAAATGAAAATAAGGGAAATCCTATGGTAATCTATGAACATCGGTTGAAAATTCTTTTTGTGAGTGTCAGTGTCTCCTAATTATCCTAGCATTGACATATTTAATTATACTATAAGATTGGGACTTCTTTATTGTGATGGTAAATGAGTTGTGTTGCTAGCAACTTATCTATTCAGGTAGTGTAATTGGTATATACACTTGATTGTTTTTTACTAATGTAATACAATAGCTTGTTTCTTTTGTGTTGCATTATTGGACTACATAGATCTACACAGTTGGTTTTTAAGAGTGAAAATAAGAGGGGGTGATGTTTTCAAGATGAAATTGAAGTGACTGTCGTATGCACCTTAGGTTTCCCTTGGTTAAGAATTGTCGTAGTGTTTTTGTTATGTTTTTTGTTTCTTGAGGACATGCAAATGTTCTAATTTGAGGATGTTGATATGTCATGGTTTCATGGCACTCTCGATGCTTAAAGCTGTGAAAATATGAAAATACTTAGGCCATTTTATTAAATATGATGTGTGTTTTCATGTACGTTTCTAGAAAAATAGGTTGGAAGTGAAGTACACAAAAATAATATGAAAAATCCTTGAAATTAATGTTAGTTTCTGGACTATGAGCCATTGGGTGACTATACGACTCGTAGCTCAAGTCATCATGAAAATAGTGATAAATGCTTAGAGGAATATGGAAGTTGAAGTTGGCTACGACTCCTAAGGATTGATTATGATTCATAAGGTGAAGTAGTTCAAAGAAAAGATTGTAGAAATTCCTAAAATTGTACAAGTTAGATTCCTAATGGAAATAAAGGTGAATGTGAGTCATAACGACAGGCCACAACACATAGGGAGGAACTATTCTAATAATAGAGACAAAAGTTTTAAAACATTAAAATCTACTAGAGTGACAATGAGTCCAGCCAATGACTAATAGGATTTCATGATAATTCATCATAACTAAGTATAGAAGAGAGACGACAGATGTTGACAATGAGTCACTGTGAGTCCAAATGATTCATTGCTTGAGGCTAGCCAGTGTCGAACTTATTTTTATAGTTTGTTTTGGTTAAGTTTTCAAGGTTATTTAGAGAAACAATAAATACTCCTTGGATATTTTTTAATAGTTTACACACTTTATACATTCACAAACACATATTGGTTTCAAGATTCAAATTTTAATTTTTGGATCCTTTGTTCTTGATTATTTGGTTGAGTATAATCTGAGAATTTGGTTTTTGTTCTTCAATTGTTGTGAGATTCATATTGTGTTGTTTTTATTGAATTCCATGGATCTTCTTGCAACTATGCATGGCTAAACCACCTAAGTAGGGTTGTGGGAACCCTAGATGAATAATGAAGTAGAGGAAGTCTGAGGTCTTTCAGAATCAGTGTGTATGTATGTATTGTAATAATCTTCAGTTCATATCCTTTCTTAAGTACTGTAACAGTTAAGGACTTGCATGTATTTGAGATCATCTTCACAAGAAAGGTCAATATTAGGAAAAGAAAGTTACAACAGTAATTAAGGCTACCAACCCTAATCTAATCAACTCGACACCCAAAAGCAGATAGTTGAACTGGGGTCAAAGACAAGGGTAAGGAAAGCAACACTGTGAGACTCATAAGATGAAGAGTGAAATTTACCAAGGCATTCACAAGATGGTTTATAATACATATCGCGTCAGATTTTGCATGTATAGCATTGATTTAGTTAGATTAAGCTCGATAAGTCTATGGAGTTAGGAGGCCAAGGGGATCATAGTCCTAATATTCATCTAAGATTGATTTCAAATAACGCAATTGATTTAAACTAACGCAATAAAGGTTGTTTCTACTTTACTATTTTCACAGCAAATCCCCCCAACTTACTTTTCCTCTATTTTTTTTGGGTACTTCAACAAATTTTTAAGAGTTATTTGATCAATTCCCTATGGGATTGACCCCAACTTTTTTTGGGTTACAATAATTTGACAACGACCATATTGTATCATCATAGAGGGTATAGCTTGGGCGATATCAATGAGCTCTTGAAGCTGGAGTTGACCTTTTCTCCTTCTTTAATGTTTTATTAGTTTTCTATATTCTAGACTGATATATATTTGACTATTACACTACTTATATTTTTTGTTAGTGGCTTTTATTCTAATATTACTAGGTCGTAGGATGTTATAATTATCTTATTTTTATTATGTATACTTATTATTCCATGTTTTATTTCTTGTAATCTTTTATTTACATGTTTTTTGCATTTAGGCCATTTTTCTACCAAATTAGCTCATTACTTTTGCTCCGTGCTATGGGTTGGATTACCTATTGGTGGGATAAAGTAGGTGCAATCATGACTTGAAAATTGGGTTATGACATGATACTATAATTGATATTGATTATCAAATACATAGTTTAGGACCAACAGTGTACACAATATCTTGAGTCCCCTATGGTCTCCTTCATTTGATGATCTACACTGGAGATGGGTGATCGTCTTAGGTCCTACCTTTGTGAGATACTAATTTGGGGGAGGTGTATACATTTATGTTGGATAAGGTACTTGGTTTATCTTGCATCATTTGGTTTTTTTCATGACTTCCATTCATTCACATACATCGCTAGGTATAGGTTATGTTTGTTATTTGCTAATTGAATGATTTTACCCTCTGGCCTTATGAAGTCCTAGGTAGGTTATTATTTTTCCAAGCAAGTTGTTGAACCCCTGGGGGTTTTACCACACTATGAGGGACTAGGTCGCTCAAATTCAATCAAAGGAAAAATATATTAAAGTAACCAGGAATCAAAAGACAGTGCAGTAAAAGTAAAAACAAATATAACAAAATTCTTTCCCACACAGGCACCTCAAAATCCACTATAACAAAATTCTTGATTGCATCCTTCAATGAACCTAACTCTAGGTCCCTTTTACTTGTAATAACTCTATTAAAAGCTTATCTTGACAACTCTACCAGGGACCCTCTACACTGATTAACTCTAATCTGTATCAAACTTAGGCAACTCTACCTAAGCACTCTGTACTAAAAGAGAAAAGTTCATTACTCTTATAACATGAGTAATTTGTTTACAAATTAAAACTTACTCAATAACAATTTCTATTTAACTAAACATATTCAACTATGAACTTGAGCGATGTTGAAATGGGGTATTTGCTTCCTCCCTTCACTCTTTGTATTTGACAAAAACCCACTTTATGAAGAAGAATCTTTTCACTTTTATAGATGAGTGATGATTAGGGCCGAAATATCATTGGAATAGGTTTCCTATTCAGTACGAGCAGCACCTGTAATTTTGTTACACAAGAGGAAAAAACTGTGTAGACACGTGTACCAGCTGTACTTTACCAAGCACATCTAGGGACCTATTCCCTTGTCGTTAGATGATCATCATTAAAACTCCATATAGAAATTTTCCCCCTTTTTGATGATGACAAACCAATCATACGGCTTTGAGCATCAATACACATCAATCAGATTTTATTAGTGTTATTACCACTCTGAAGATGAAGGTTCCCCCTATTATCCTGCTTCTATCATCATGCAACACAAGGACCTGGTCCTTTGTTTCCATTTGTTACAAAAACTTTTGAGCGCATATTTTCTTCCTCCTGTCACTACGCCTTCTTTGCTTCCCCCAATCATTGTGCCTTACCATATCTGAGTAATTGGTAACCCGGTCCTTACATATGAAGTCATTATTCCCCTTTTTATCATCATTAAAAAGGATTAGTAGTAAACCAAGATTAAAGATAAGTACATGCTAATTAACACATGGCCACAGGGGCAACACTAACATAAAGAACATCTTTAAAATAAAGGATACAGATAAAGTACACAAGCTAAATTCATTCATTGTTTCAAAACAAAGGTTAGTAATAGTACAATCATACAAATATAATACATAAAATAAATTGTCTTCAAGAGCCAACCCAATAGAAAAACTATGAGGCTGACACAAGATTGATAAGAGGATAGGGATAGAAGGGCCTAGGTAGAGGGAGGTTTGGAGGAAAGAGACTTAACCAGCATCTCCATTCTTGTATTTTCAGCATTGTAGGCATCCAAAAGTTATTTGGTGAGGACTTTTACTTCAGGATTCAATCCTTGAATTTCATCAGTCAGTTCTGCCACTTGTGCCTGGAGTTTTGTATTTTCAGCTAAAAGATCATCAGTGGTATTTGGCCCCTAAGAAGACAACAACTGATTCTGCAACTTCAGATTCACTATTTTAGTATCCTTGGTAGCTAACATAATCCTTAACTCCTACAGTTATTTACCCAACCTTTCCTAAACAGCTAGCAACTCAGATACTTGAGACACAGATCCAACTTTGTCCTCCATACATTTATTCTCTAAAAGATTTTTCAGGTTTATCACCTGCTTGGTTATTCCGAGTGTTCCTCTAGTTCCATCTATTCCACAATGTTTAAACACCTTGTTCAGTAGATATCCATATGGAATTCCATATTTTCCTTCCTTTTCATACAAAAGCTTATCCATATGCTCTATCATTAGAGAAAAAAGACTAATCAATTCGAACTTGTTCAAGCGTTCAATTAAAAATAAGTCAACACTAGAGCAGTTGTTATTTTTTCACACCTTGTCAACAGGACCTTGTTGATGATCTCAAATACCAGCTAATACTCACTCTTTAGAAACATTTTTTCTCTACAGCTATCGATGTCCCTCCTACCTTTGATGCCTCAATCATGAATTCAATAGTAGGTTGTTTATTCATCACAGTTCTCACCCTTATAACAGGTATATCCAAGATTCTTCCTAGTGTTTCTTCATCCAGCTTAAGAACCTTTCCCTACACCTGTGCAGTCAAACTCAATCCATCCTCTGAGAATTCTATAGAGTAGTAGAATTCTCTCACTTCACCTTAAAAGATAATAGAAGTTGGTTCTTATAAAAGGTGCAACCAAACCGATGCCTCACATACTCCACCAGTTATACCATCCCTATTTTTCATAGATTTTTGGATCAAACACTCTCCCAGGCAGAACCTTCTGTGTTCTCGGGTTCATAATCCTCTTTTCTATGGACATGTATTTTTTTCTTCATTCTTTTTCTTTCTTTTAGGCTCACTACTTGGCTCTTTTTTTCTTTCTTTTCTTAACAGATATATGTTCCTACCTCATTCCAGTAGTACCACCAGTTATTGATTTAGATAACCTAGTCTTTTCAATAACCTCATCTTTCTTTCTTAGTTTCTCATTAGTAGTACCAACTTCTGAATCTATGTTGTACCTTTTTCAACCTCCACTACTTCCATATTTTATTTCTCCTCTAATGTACTAGATTTCTAGAGTATTCTTCTTCTTATGGTTGAAGCTTTGTTTGCCTTCAAGGCATCTTCTAATATTTTATTTTTAGAAGCTCTTGTACAATAGGTTCTAGTCACCATTACATCAGAGTTTATAACTTTCTCCGTACCTATACTTCCCCTCTGTTTCTTTACCGAGCATCTTAGAGGTAATCCATTATCATCCTTATCATCCACCTTATTTGGTTGTAACAACATATCATTTCCCTCATTCTCTTTATCCTTATCACCCGCTTCCTGCTCTTTTCCATTTACTAAGCTTTTCTTGGTGTCATATGACAGTAGGAGTAGATACTAAGCTACCCAGTTTTCATTAAGGAAAGATCAACCCTTTTTACAAAAATTTCTTCACCAATTAACTGAGAAAAAATAGGGTTTGAATTTGAGGTTGCTGGAGAGTCAGAATCTTATTATGTTTTAGAGGTTTCAGTTTTTTTGGATTGTTTAGATGACTTAGGAATTTGGAAATTTTTTAGTAGTTTTGAATTTCTTAGAGAAGAGGGAGTTTTAGGATTAAAATTTTCTTGTTTTCTTGGTGATCCAAATCCTTGGTTTGGATTCTCAATCATGATATGTTGAGCATAAGCTTCTGAGGTTAAGAAGGGTTTAATGAATACTTACTTGATTGTGGGTTCAGGACATTCTAAGGAATATTTAGTTAAAAGAATTGACTCAGATTGTTTTTGGGGACTACGGATGATTTTTTCCATGGTTTCAGATTCTAGAGTATTAGGATTTTCAATTTGGGGATGTCTAGTTTGACTCTCTGAAGTTTTGTCTACTTCAGGGTCTTTTGTTGAGCTTGAGGAAGTAGAAATATTGTCTATTTGATTTTAAGAGATAGATATAAGTTGGCTTAGTTTAGGTTTAGAGAAGATTTGTATATTTGGGAAGATAATTTGGATTAGTTAAAGAATAATGAAGAGAAGGTTTGACTTAGCAATGTTAAGAGGTGACCAATTTCATTAAAAGATGTTTCGTTTAAACTAACATATCTAGACCTAAAAAATGCGACTCTTTATTTTGCATATAAATTAACACCTTTGAGGAGAGAACATACATGGCTTTTTCAGAAAGCATTTTATGATTACTTTAAGCATCTTGTATAGGTACTATCCTGAGTGATGGGACCAGGTCCCTCTCATTTTGATTGAATTTTGTAGTTGTGTTGGTTTTAACTATTCTCCTCCTAAGTTGTTCTCGTGAGTGTATACCTATAAAGGTGTGGAGCTGTGTTAGATTAATAGTCACCTATTCTACCAAGGATACTTGCCTCATGAGCATAGCCTATTCTTAGAGTTACATTGATTCATAAGTTAGGTTAGGTTGGCTTGATTAATCAATGATCTGGCCTCTGCACACCCTTTTATCTAAGAACTTGTTCTCATAGATGATTTGAGGATCAGATCCCCAGCTTGACTTTACTCATATTGATGGAACTTCCTCTTCTTAGATGAGTCTTCTAAGGACTAGTTACCTTGAAATCAACTATTTCAAGATATGACACCACGACCTAGAAGTGATTGAGATAGAGGAAAAAGTCAAATCTTCTAAAATTAAGCTCTAAACAGACACTTTTAATGAACATTCCTTACTGCAATCCCCTTTCTCCATCTTGAAACCATGATCACTTATTTGATTTGGGAACCCACCTGAGCTTGGTTTCCCAGTAAGAAGACAATGGTGTGATTAAAACCTTTTTGTCCCATCTAGATAGAGAATTTTTCTTCATCTTATTCAAATACTTGAATCCATTTGGTTGTGTCTTCTCCTGCTAAGAATATCTAAATTTGTTCATTCTAGTACTTATCCATCTTTGACAATTCCCCTTAGAGTGCCTACTTTTCCCACAATAAATTCCCATAGGTTTGGGATCCTTGTTTCTAGTACCATTAACAGTCTTTCCTTCCCATCTAACAATTTAGAATTCTCCTTGATATCCCAATACTTTGACATCATTAACACCCTGACTAATCTTATTAGAAAGGATCTATTAAGAAGCAGTCCATTTAATAGACTTGTTCAACTCTTCTTTTATGTGTACTAGGTCCTGCTTTAACTTTTTATTCTTGTGAAGTGTTGACATAAGGTTTTTTGGGAATCCCTCAATCTCTTATTAGGATCAACTTGAAATTTCTTTCATGCCTTTCTATCTATATCATTTACTTTCTTCATATTACTAATCAAACTCAGATTTTCAAATTTCATCTTTGTGAACAACTCTTTAATTTTAGAAATATGGAAAGTTAAAGCAATCAGCTCATGCTTTTGATTCTCTATTTTCTCTTCTAAGGCATTTTTCTCAACAGTTAGTTCATATATAGAGTATCAACACACTTGCAAGACTTTTTCTCTTTATAACAGTGTAATTATCTAAATTCTTCTTAATATCAAGTAGATTTACCTCTTTTTCTTTTTCATCCTCTGTGTGTGCGATTAATCCAAATAAGGAATCATATATAACTGGACTGTCTTCCACTGCTAGCATAAAATATCTTTAGTCTTCTCATCATCACCTGAATCACTGAAAAAGTCTCCCCATGCTACCAGCACTTGTTATATAGCATACTCAGTCTTTGCCTTCCTTCTTGAATTTGTGGGGACCTATTCCCTATTCTTTCCCTTGTCATCTCCAGTCTTGAGTTACCCCTGGTACTCCACTTTGTGTAATGGACAGTACTTAATGAAATGCTCAGGACTTTTACATTTCATAAATGCCTCAGTATTGCTTCCCCTTTTTGTTGTTGCTTCTTTTTATTTTGAACTGACCACTCATCTTCATGGCTCTAACATTCCTACATGCCAAATAGGCAACTTCAGTATCTTCTTCACTTGAATCATGTTTTGAGGGCTTCAAAACTAGTGATTTTTCTCTTTTTACTTCCTTCTTCTCCATCTCTTGCTGTTTCTTAAGCTCATAGGTCTTTAGATTACCAATGAGTTCATCCACGGTAAGGGTCTTGAGTTTCCTTGCCTCAGTTATATCATCCACTTTTCTTTACTAGGACTTAGAAATAACACCAAGAATCTTGCTCACTTTCTTAGACAATGGTATCACTTCTACTAAGTAATGAAGCTCATTTATGATAGAAGTGAACCTAGTCTCCATTTCTTGGATTGTTTCTCTTTCTTTCATGGTAAAGTTTCAAACTAAGTATTCAGCATCTCTCCTTTAGAATCCTTCACATCAGAATTACCTTTATGTACCTTCATGTACAGCCCTCAAGCAATCCCTGATCTTTTTGGCATTTTCACAAGCTGAGATCCTGTTATGTTCATCAGGCCCTATACTGCAGACTAACAATTTCTTGGCCTGTAGTTTTTCTCAATCTTTCTTATATCTTTATCATCATAATCTCTCCTGCTTCTAACAACCATTATAGTTATTTCTCTTTCATTGACTTATTTAACAGGAACATGAGGACCATCAAGGATTATATCAATTAGTTTACTATCTTCAGCCATAATGAAGTTAAACATCCTGGTTCTCCACCACCCATAATACTACTTATTGAATCTTGGTGGTCTAGTGGTAGATTTCCCTTCTTCTAGATTTGGCGGATCAGATATGCTAACGAAGACACTCTAAGAGTGAACCTTTTAGAGTGAACTAGCTCTGATACCAACTGTTGAACCCCTAAGGGTTGCATCACAAAGTGAGAGACTAGGTCCCTTAAAGTCAATCAAAGGAAAAATATAGTAAAGTAACCATAAATCAAAAGACAGTGTAAGAAGAATAAAAACACAATATTTTAACGTGGAAACTCCCTTTCTCAAGGAAGGGAAAAACCACGGCTTTCCCTCACAAGTACCTCAAAATCCACTATAACCAAACACTTGATTACAACCTTCAATGAACCTAACTCTAGGTTCCTTTAGTTTGTAATAACTCTATTAGAAGCTCATCTTGACAACTCTTCCAAGGACCCTCTATACTAATTAACTCTAATTAGTAGCAAACTTAGGTAACTCTACCTAAGCACTCTTTACTCAAAGAAAAACGTTCATTCCTCTTATAACACGAGTAATTCATTTACAAATCATAACTCACTCAAGAATAATTTTTATTTTAGCATAAATAATTAGTTATGAACTCGAGCAGTGTTGAAATGGGGTTCTTGCTGCCTCTCTTCACTCTTTGTTTTTCATTTTATGCCACGTGCATTTTACAATGGTGTTTTAATTGTTACTATTATTACTTTGGTTGTTATTAATTCTTACTTGATAGATGACTAGACTAGTGTTATCTAGTCAGTATCTCTTTTTTGTGATTCTAGATTATTTGTCTTAGAACCTTAGTCGGTTAATTTTTTTTCTACTAGTAAGTTAAGATAGGTTGTTGAGAGGGTCATCGAAAGAAAGGTTTATCCTTTCATGGTTTAGTTATGATTGTACAGTTGTCAATCATTTTGTATAGCCTATTTCTAATTTCGTAGGTTGATGGTTGTTCTTTTGGTTAGGCTTGTTCTTTCTATGGTAGTAGTCTTGATCTTAGTATTGGTGTTGAGTTGGGAACTCCATTCTTTCTATTACATGGGTCATGGTCCAGTTGGGTTGAGGCTTGTTTAAATAGGTGATTTCAAAAAAAAATTATTTTAGTATTTGTTCTGCCAAATATACTATTCATAGAATATTTCTACTTGGTGATATGTGCTTGTGTATCAGTTGTCGGTAACCAAAGTTGATTTATCTTGGGAGTGAGTATTAATTTCCAGAGTTGAGTATTGGTTTGACCAAATGTAGAATAAGATCATATTTTCTAAGTTTCTTGAGATTTGACCACCAGCAATACACCTTGTAGCCCTAATGAGTTCTTGGTTATGCCTTGATGTGTTATCCCCTCAACTAATGTGGATTTGATTTCTCATATCCTTAGTTTATTTTTTTCTCTATTGTTATTTTGCTCTTTGGCAATATTTCAATTTTAGCCCTTGTAGGGTCGTTAGATATATGATTAGTCTTCAAATATGAGATTAGTTTGGGGTATATGCTTATTTTTTGTAGTAACATTGATTTGGTTAATTGACCTTGATAATGACTTGTTGGCTTCAATTGTGATTTTTAACATTTTAAATGAATGCTTGAGAGTAGTGATAGACTTTGGGGTTGGATGCTTACTTGTCATCATAAATAATTTTGATAGTTAAGGTTGAGTGGTTCAACCCCGGTACTAATTTTATAGCTATGGATTTTGTAACTTGGTTGCAGCCTTATTTTGCAGTTTTAATTCAGCTGAGAATTCATTGATAGGTTAACTAGGTTTACTCTTTACATATCAATTTAGTTTTCTTCAGTTTAGGGAGATTGTGTTAGATAGATTCTTAAAGTATGCTCCATTGGCACTGGGTATTGGTTTCTACTACTTTTGGATTTGGACCTTTATTTTTATTAGAATTTTGATTGTCTACTCAGTAGAAAAAGTGTACTTTAGTTTTGCTTAGCCTGGTTTTACCCACACTTGGTGCAGCATTCTAGAACATATCATTTAGTTTCAAGAGATTGTTCTTCAGCCTCATTAATATTAGTTTTTATGTTTATCTGGACTAGATAGTGGCTTTGGAAAAGATCATAGACATTTGACACCACCATTGGACTATTCAGGTAGACCCTTATGGGCTTTGTTCTTATGCTAGTCTGCGTGGATCTTTGGTTGATCAAATCCAGCTTTTTGAGGTTAGAGTTGTATTATTATATGGACAATACTCAGATAATGTTGGGAGACCTTATGCAATATATAATAGACATTAGGTTTGGAAAGGCAAGAGAATGCTCGATTTGGAGTTTGGAGTTGGGTGTATGATCCATGCCTTAGGTTGTCTTTACCCTTATAGAGCATCTTCTTAAAGTTCATGTATAATTATTGTAACACTCTGATTTTCTGAGTCGAAATACTACATGGTGCTCATGACCTCGAATGACCACAATCTTATCCATGACTGATATTTATACCTGTAGACTATATAATAACATGAAAATGCGGAAACATGTATTGAATGGCCATAAGGTTTGAATCTGAATAAACATCTAATAAGACAATGTCTAAAAATGGTATAACAATACCAAAACAAATCTGAAATAACTGTCTGACATGCTATAGTCTGGAAAGCCTCTATACTGTCTAAATAAGGAGTTGATGGACATGTCCCCAACTAACTCCATCTTGCAACTGAACTAAAATAGTAAATGAAGCAATAATCATATCATCCTCAAATGAGAAGGACTCACTGCAAACTCTTAAATTCTACTGCTGATCTAGAGCTCGTGCCTCTAAAACTATGGTGTAACATAAGAGAAAGTACCATAGAGCAAATGCGTCAGTACGTCTGAATATACGGAGTATACAAGTGAAGTAGGCTAAATACAAAGGGTTATATGCATGAACAATGCTAACTGATATGAATGTGAGAATACATATATGCATATGTAACTATAACTGAACTCGTAGAGATACTGACTATTGAGTCTGAATACTGGCAACATGAATGTACTGATACTGAGATACTGACTAGATTAATGACTATTTCTAACCGTTTGAATTATGAAGAACTGGTCTGATTGACTATGTTTGACAGGCCTGAAGATAAATACTAATATCATGAATTGTAATAACTTATGTGACTGATAACATGAGTTCTGAGAAACGATATAACTGATAGCATAAGTACATGACCATCAATAATAATCCATAATACATGAGTGAGGGATTTCATGAAGTACATGGTCATCATAATATCTAAAATGAATAGGAGTGCTTATAATCAAGTCATGAATCTCATATTCTAATATCATGGGCATTCCGACAACATATACTATTCATAAGAATGGCATGGAAACCATTTAAGCATAAGGGAATGGCATCATGTAACATTTAGTTCATATTGTAATAATTTGGGGATAACTCATGTGATACTTCAAAATAATGATCTTGTTCATAGCATGGAAGGCATATAGACACACTATGAATCCATTCCCCAATCATCATGTACATTCCATTAACACATATATTGCACAACAATGACTAGTGAGCTTTTTGAACTTAATAGACTAGCATGAATTTATCATATAGTTCACCCCTAAGTTATTATACATGATTTTTATCATTCTAGTCATTTTATCAAACACCTTACATGTACAATATTGAGCATAGGTGTACTTAACAAATTTAGAAATCTTGAACCACCCAAATTCATGGGTTTCAAACTAACATGCCCATACACTTCTTGGAAACACATTTAGATACCGTCTTGAAACACAATTAAAAACTATCAACATTAACATAATCACACTACAATATAAAGATCATAATTTATTATTTAAAACATGGTTCTTGAGCTCCATGAATGAAAGGGATCCGTGGATGAACACTATGCATACCTTACTTCTTAATTACATAAAGATTGATGGAGAGAATTGCTTGAACTTGAATCTTCTATGAAAACACTAGCTTGTGTTCTCGAGAGGATTTTGAGAGAAAAAATGTGTTTTGGTGAAATAAGGGCTTAATTCCGTGTTTAGGCATTATATAGGGGTGGGAAAAGGACCATTTTGCCCCAAAAACGAACTGTTTAAGTCACCTGGACTACAACATGTGCAGCGCAGACTTTATCGCACATATTAGGGAATGCTTCGCACACCTTATCACACATATTAGATAGTGTGTCGCACACCTTATGGCATTCTTTAGGTTGTGCGTCACACATCTTACGTTAGGCGACGTACTCTACTTTACAAAATCATAACGTCTTGGTCCGGTGTCCGATTTAGGCAAAATTGGTATCGTTGGAAAGCTAATTCAAAGATATTTCATTTGATATATATTATGCCCTCTATTTCAATAAACATAAGTAGTTATGACTAATTGAAATTGACCCAAGTTTTGATACTGACTAATACTTGAACGATATGGTTTGAGTTATGGTTTGGGTTATTTCAATTCTATAGATCATGTGACCCATGTCATTATGTTATGGTTTGGGTTATTTCAATCATGATCAATTCAATTGGAGGACAATTGGTTGTTGAGGATGAGTTTGTGGTTAATTTTAAAAGTAAAAAAAAGGATGTCAATAGAAAAGGGATACAGGTAACAAAATCACTTGGAAACGATAGTTAGCCTTAGAGTTTATTTAGAAAGGCTTTCAAAATTTATACGGGCCTAGTACCTTGGCATTTCAAACTTTCAGGCTCTTATTATTTATTGAATTTTGAGTATGAAAGTCCTTTTAGTAATATATATTATAACGACCCTCTAGGTCATTATATTTGTTTCATATATTTGCAGCATTGCATGCGTCCCATAGTGGCCACCAATCAATTATGACTTGCCAGGACCATCAGTTTGGTCTTGGGGAAATTTGTTTGGATTTTAAGCCTAATTCCCTATTTTAGAGCTTTTGAAGTTAAGATATTGATCTTAGATCAAATATTTTTGTAAACAGCCTTGCATGAAAATTTTGACAGTTTTATTAGCTTTGAAATATAGATTTTAGGTTGTGGGACTCTTGACCTAGGTCTCGAGGCTTCTAAAATTATTGTAGGTTATTAAATGAAATTTGATAAAAAATAAAATAATGGCATGGGTCACAGCTATTATTGAAATAATATCTAGTGGAAGTTTTAATGGTTCCAATAAGTTTAAAATATCAAATTTGATAGGGTAGCATAGTTTGTTTAAGTGCACGTGTTTTATATGAATTCCAAGCACTCGATCATTGAGTGCATATGTTTCTGAATGAATCCCAAGCAATCAATCGTAGTCCAGTGGGACTTAGCAAATAGATGGTACCTAAGTTGTTGGTTTATCCCCTTTAGCGACCAAATGACCACTTTTACAGCCTATGGACACTTTAGCAGTGGATGACCATCCAAGGTAGGGTAACTTTAGAAATTGTTTTTTAGCTTTAGCGGTCATCATTTTACTGGCCATTTGACCGCTTTAGCAGCAATCGCTGGTGGTTTATATAACTATTTTTTCTTGAATTGTAGTTTTATACTCAAGGTGTAAACCCCCATTAGAGACACTTTGAAGCATGGAAATCATAGGGATTTCATCTTGTTGAGCTCTGACATGTTATGTGATTGTTCCTTGATCCTTTTCTTCATAATCCCATGCCTAATTTCATCTCTAATTCAATTTAAATTCTTGATTTCATTCTTGTTTTTCCTTAGATCTTGGGGATTATTTGATTCCTAATTAAGGCTCTAATTGTGCTCAATTTTTTAGCATGAGTTTCTTGTCTTTCAAGGGACCTCATGATGGATTCAGGTTTTTGAATTCCATTGGCAATCCCTACGAGCCTATTTTTGACCAAATTTTTGTTCTAAACATTTATTTTGCAATATGGGTGTTATTTAACTCATATTAACATGTTTATTATCTCATATTAACATATAGATTATAAATTTGATAGTGTGACATCATTCCTAAATTATGGAGTGAAGACGAGCAATTCATGGATGGTTTAAGACTGTTACTCGACCCTAAGGTAGTCTACATTATACTTTTTTCAATGAGGTTTTGTATTGTATAGATTTCATGATATGTAGGAGTTATAGGATAGGTTTATGTCCATCTATATCTTGATAATAGTATTTGATTTGGTTAACGCATTTAGATTTGAAATGTAAAATAGTCCTTAGCCTAGAATATATGTTATAGTGATGGGACTAGTATGACTGATTATAGAATTGGTTGACCTTTAGTTGACATAAAGGATCCCTATTACAAATATTATTGTGATAGTTAGTGATTTAGGGGACATACCTAAATGATTTCTTTCCAGTAGCCTGATAGCCCTATTTACCTTATTCTTGTTGATTTATAATGCTACTATACTGGTAATTTGTATATTGTTAGGACTGAGGCCTTGGTTACTATACCATGGATACCAAGTTATTTTTTATGCTTTAAAAGAGTTGTAACTTAGTATATAGATGCTTAGTCACTTAAATTTTCTTTTTGTATATAGATGCTTAGTCACTTAAATTTTCTGTTTTTGGATACTAGTGATGGCGTGCATGTTTTGTCTGTATTCTCATGCTTATTTCAGCCTATTAAGGCCTCTTTTTTCCTATAATTTAAGCCCATTTTTTCCTATAATTTAAGCCTATTTTTTCCTTAGGCTAGTATATAGTCCATCTTTAGGACTAGACTTAGCTTTTTTAGTACCTTCAAATGGGATTGAGGAACCTTAGCCTAGGTATGGGTAGGTGCTTCCCATATGTTTGGTTATTAGATTCTAGTAGTGGGCCCCATTGCCCTTTTTTGATATAATTCTTGAATGAATTTCCTTTACTCTTAGATGGGCTTATGACTGCTTCCTTAGGCTATTTCCTTAAGTGTGTGTTGAATTAGACCTAATTAAAGCTTATTTAGGTTCATTACCATTGTGGAGGGAAATAACCAATCTTTGACCACACTTCTTTGACCTAGTAACTAGGACTCTCCTGGCCTTGGAGGATTTGACCTCTCGAGACTAAATTTTATTAATAAATTGATTAGTTATAGGCTGAATACCCCTAGATTACTTCTAGTTAAGTCATGCTTATAAGTTTTGGTTCGAGTCTGGCATTTGTATTTTGTTACAATTTGGGACCTCAATGCTTGATTTTGGTTATTTATTGGAATTTTTCGTAGTTATGCATGGCTTTATATAGGATTTCCAATGGTTTTAAATGGATCATCTTTTCTCTTATTATTATCTACTTATTTCGATTTGAACTCAGTTATCATTATCGTGTCATTATGGATTACCTGGCCTCTTGTTATCATCTATTGGTTCTAGTTTGACTTTAATCTCGTTATTGCTACTATTATGGATATGTATTAAAAAATCTTGGTGTTGGACGACATAGTGTATATGGATATCTTGAGTCCCTAATGGTCCCCTTCATTCGATGAGCCACCAAACTAGAGAAGGGGGTCGTTGTAGGTCCTACCTTAATAAGCTACTAAGTTGGAGGAGGTGTATACATTCGTGTTGGATATGGTACTTTGCTTATGTTGCGTCATTTGGTTCTTTTCATGACTTGCATTCATTCCCATGCATTACCTATCACCAGTATAATTGTTGGGTATTTGTGTATTTCAGTCTTATTAGAGCTGAATAGGTATAGGTTAGGTTTATTGTTTGCTAAGTCTTTTATTGTAACTTCTGGGATTATGGTCTAGTTAGGTTATTTTTTGTCTGGGCTAGCCTATTTCATGTTTTTTTTAGTTATTGCTATATATTTAGAGGTAGGTTGGTTATGGATTTGTACCCCAAGGTTGTTTGTATGCTTTTGATTCCTTTTTCCTTATTATGATGAGCTTTATTATTATCAAACCATCTAATGGATATACACACTCCTATTAGAGTCCCTTATTATGCTAGAGTTAGTTCCATTATGGTTTATGGTCCTTGTGATGTTAGACTAACACCCTCATGACAGTATCTCTATAGTTAGTTATCTGCATTTCAGAATTGTATATCCATCCTTCTCTATCTACTATTTGTATATCATTCTTTACCTTTCTACAATTATTGTATATTTTATATCACCTTCTTTCCTTTACTATCATTTATTGACTAGCTACTTATGGTATCGTGCTTTTGTTCCTGATTACTAGAAGTACATGATAGCTTACCCTTATTTTTTCATTAGCATTATTATGTTTCATTCCATAGATAGTTGTTCGAAATGTATATTCTACTTTACATGTTATTTATACTTGCATTATATTTGGAGCTCAATCAATCGATACCTATTAGGAACCTTGTGTTATTACTCATACTATACTAAAGCACCCTATAGATCATTGTACTAGTTCTCGCTAGCTGACGTGTGCATCATGCAGAGTATCTATGGATTGGAAATTTAGGGTGAGCTTCTAGAATTTAGAGTTGTTCCTACACTCTTTTGCTAGACTGATTTTTTTTTCATCTCGGAGATATTTCTACATATATATATAATGCTTGCTTGTACTCTTTTATTATGAGTAGCCATTGTAGTGACATAACTTGGTCTTTGGAAATATTTACTTTCTTCTTGTCTTCTTTCTCATTCTTAACAAGTTTTACTTCTGTTTTTCTTATTAGTCCACTACTAGCTCTTTCAGACTATGGGTTCGTGTCATGACCTAATTTATGAGTCATGATGGCACCTACTTTATTTCGCTAGTAGGTAAAGCAAAACCATAGCCCAAAGCTATAAGCAATGGGTTAACATGGTGGAAAATGGCCTAAAAGCCGGAAATCAACAATTAAAGGCTTATAAAAGCAATAAGACAATTATAGTCAAATAAATAGATATCAACAACCATCGCATGACCTAATAGTGTCAGTGCAAGAGCTACTATAAATTGAACATAAGTACTGAAATAGTCAAATACAATCTATCTCATAAACTTAAAGACTAGACATAGATAATAAAAAGGAAAAGGGGCAACTCCGACTTCAAAAGCTCACCCTATCTCCGAAATCATATCATCATAAAAGTCACGTCAACCACAGCTACTAGTACTTGAATCTGCATCAAAAGGTATACAAGTGTAGTATAAGTGCCAAAACCATAGGTACTCGGTAGGCATCATCAACCGAATGATCTAAATCATGATATAAATATAATAAGATACAAGATAAAATAAGGTAAGTCAAGCTAAAAGCGCAAACTTGGAATAAGCTCAAACACTGTAACTAAATAATCAGAATAGATATAATATGAAAAAGAAGCATCGTTAATACTACAAAATTGGCCCTCCATAAGGAAGGAAATACGGAAAACTAAATAACCCAATGTAGGCCCTCATAAGCCTGAAGGTTACAACCAAAGGGAAAATAAAAAATCAAAGATCCATAAAATTATTGAATATCGGCTATAACCATCAATCCAACCATATTGTATTATCATACCTAGCTCTTAATGTCTGATTCAAATCGAAACTCATATCATCCTCATCATAACATCCTTAATAGTATCAACATTATAACATTATTTATCGAACATAAATCAGAACTCATATTATTAATATCATTATTAGTTGTCGGACTTGAACCAAAACTCATACTATCAACATCATTATCAATTATCGGACTTCAATCGAAACTCATATTATCAATATCATATCAATTATCGAACTTGAATCAGAACTCATATCAATAAACTATATCAATAAACCAAACCATAGCAATAAACCACTGGGTTTTACCCGAAATTAGCACAGACTCCCAAATACCAAACTAGCATAATCATTATGTATTTAATATCCTTATGCCCTAAAAAAGCATTTCAAAGGTATGATACAAGTATATAAGTCCACAAAAGCTAAAACAAGTCTTGGCCTAAGGTGGGCCGGAGCGATCTAATTCTAATCCCCAAAATGCATTTTTATGCCAAATTCTACCCCGAACTAGTCTAAGGTATCTAAACTCACTTCTAGATGTTTAATAAGCCATAATTAGTCCTAAGATAACAATTCCACAAAAAACATGAGCAAGTAAGTCCATTTCACTTAAATTACGATCCCAAGATAGCCTAAACAGTCCAAATAAGACTAATCATACCAATCATGCTTCCATGGATTAATTCTTATCCCGTATCACATTATATAATAACTATACTATGAATTAGTTCAATCTATGAGGAAGGAAAGCCTAACCTACTTAGACGCTGAAGAATCAGTTAACTATAAATATCTCCTTTGAAGAAGCTTTTGCAAAATACCACGCTATCAAAATCCCAATTTACTCATCAAAATGAGAACAATGATATCTATATTGCACTATTTTGCTTCAGGTCCAAAATTACGTAATAACCCCATGGAGGCCCATTTGCAGAATCACACTTTCAAAATTGTCAAAAGACACCCCTCGCCTCACCCCCCCCTCCCCACACCCTTGCTCAAGGAATATTTACCCTTCAAATGGATGAATTTTGAGCTCAAATAGTCCTACAATCAACCCGCTAATATTCTAGGGACTTTGGGGAAAGCATGAGAAATTAGCAATGGAATTTTGAGGAAACTTACAAAGAATTCGAATAAGAAATGTGTTAAATCAAGTTTAGAAACACTTCAAAGTCACCCACTAATGATTCTGCCAAATTCTACACTCCTTAGGGTTCTACACACTTGAAAATGGGTGAAAAAATAGGAAAATCAAGCTAAGTTGGGTTTTTATAGGCTTCCTGAGTGTCCAAGTGTCGCTTAAGTAGACATCGGGTTGCTTAAGCAGTCATCGCTTAATCGACCTAGTGTCTCTTATGCGATACTAGTCACTAGTGCCAACTATCATTTAAACGGGGGCTTAGACAGATTACTTAAATGACTGGCATGCTTCTTAAGTGGCATTCACTTAAGCTACCCATGAGGCTCTTAAGTGATGCAACAGCACCATCCAACCCCTTAGGATTCATTCAGAATCTATTATACACAAACAAACTATGCTACCCTATCAAATTTGACATTATGGACTCAATGGCGCAGTCAAAATTTCCATCCGATAAAATTTTAATGAAAAGTGGGTCCCACACGTATGTGCCATTTTTATTATTTTTTGACCAATAGCCTAAAATAAATTTGGAAGCCCCAGACCCAAAACAAGGGTCCACCTAGCCTGAAATCAATATTTTGGATTAGTTGGAACTGTCAGAATTGGCATACAACCTCTTTTGACTGGATTTTCTGCTTGGTAGCCTACTTGAACTAGTAAGGACTTTAAAATAGAGAGCTCTAAAAATCAAACAAACTGCCCGATAACCAAACAGTCAGTTCCAATAAGTCATAAATTCCTTAGGGAAGTTATAGGAAGGCTCTAAATAGCGATAATGAGCCAAAATAAAAAAAATGATCTAGAGGGTCATTACAATAGCCACTACTAAAAGAACTTTTGTTTGCGAAAGTAAGGGATTAGGATGTACCTGAAACCTCAAACAGGTAAGGGTACTATGTATACATCTCGCTCTCGATCTTCTAAGTAGCCTTCTCTACTAGGTGGTGCCTCCACTACACCTTAACTACTAGAATCTCTATAGTACGCAACCGCCTGGCATCACTAGCTTATATAAGCATCGGCTTCTCCACAAAGGTCAACCGTGTATCCAATTGAACTGAGTTCCATCTAAGCACATGAGATGGATTCAAAATATATCACTACAACATAGAAACTTAGAAAACTAGATGAACAACAACAAAATCTGGTGGTAAGGCTAAATCATAAGCCACCTCACTAACTGTGTGAAGAATTTCAAATCGTCTAATATATCTGGGGTTGAGCTTGCCTTTCCTCCCAAACCTCATCACACCATTCATGGACGATATTCAAAGGAATACATTATCACCATCTTAAAATCTCAAGGCACAAATTCTACAATTTGCATAAGCTGTCTGCCTACTCTAAGTTGCCCTCAACCAATTTTGAATCACCCTGACTCTACCCAATGACTCTTAAAGCAATTCAGTACCATGGGGTCTAATCTCTAAGGTATCAAACCAACCATTCAGAGAATGACCTTTCCTATAGTATAAAGATTCAAAAGGTGCCATCACAATACACAAATGGTAGCTATTATTATATGCAAACTCTGTCAAAGATAAGTATCGCTCCCACTGACCTCCAAAATCTATAATACAGGCCTAGAGAATATCCTTAAGAATCTAAATGTTATCTTTAACTACCCATCGGTATGAGGATGGAAGCCTTTACTATGATCCACTTGAGTAGCCAACTCCTCTTGAAAATCTCTCCAAAATCTACAAGTGAACACTGAACCTCGGTCTGAAATGATAGATATAGGAACACCATGCAAACCGACTATATCAGGAACAAACATACAAGCTAACCTCTCAGCATAAAAGGATATCTGAATATGAATGAAATATGCTGACTTGTTCAACTGATCCATAATAACCCAAATACTATCAGAACCATGGGAAATACGAGGCAAACCATTAACAAAGACCATAGTAATCTGCTCCTACTTCTACTTAAAAATGGGCAACTTTTGAATCAAGCCACCAGGTCTTTGATGCTCGACCTTCACCTATTGACAACATAGGCAATGAGCTACAAATTTATCCATCTCTCTTTATACCACTCCACCAATAATGTTGTCTCAAATATTTATACATCTTAGCCACACTTGAGTGAATAAAATATCTAGAGCTGTGAGACTCATGTAGAATCAACTAAATCAATTCATAAACCATCAGAACACAAATGCTGCTATCAAATCTCACAAAACCCTCAGAATTATCACAAACCAAACCAAGTCTTAGCCATGATGGGTATCTCAAGCCCACCACGTACCGAATATGACCTATTTAACCTAATCTCAAAAGCATAATAGTAACTAACAATAAAAATGGTGAAACCAATTAAATAGAAATAGAAGATGAATAGATAAATCTATGAAATCTAACAATCAATACAACAATTGATAAATCTACATTTTTTCAAAATATCCTCATAAACCAGAATACCAAATAGGTTGGGACATGCTTCCCCCCCCCCCCCCCCCCCCGACTATGACCAAAAGAATCCAAAAGTACAGAGTCAAAATAAAATAATATGAAAATGATAATGCCTTACGAAGGATGGATGCTCATATTTACCAACTACTCGATGCAGGTATTAATCCACCCAATGCTACATAGGGATAAAAGAAGTGTCTTCGAACCCTAAATTATGAAACAATGTATCATCCTTAGACGATTAGCGGGGTGAGCGCTATCATGTAACTTAGGGGATATGATAACATAATACCATGTCCAAAAAAATAGTACAAACCACAATGAACACATTTATATGCATATATATAAGATGTAGGGATAGGGAAAAATGTTTAAGCATGAGATTATAAAATCAGTAACCTAGACTGTGTAGCTCTAACCGTCTTAAAAACACCCATGGGTTGTATGGGTTTGGCTATCCCCATCGAAAGGGCCCCACTGCATGTTATCCACACCAACCAGCGATGTCCTAAAAAAGGCCAGGAAATCTATGCCCCCATACCAATCCAAGGTGTGTGTGTATATATATATATATTAAGTGTGAACTATGCATACGGTCCTAAAAACCCCCACGTTGGCAAATGTGGTTTCTAGTATTGGTCCTCCTGGGATCTCCACCTTTTACAACTAGCTAAAACACCCCTTTAATCCCAATTAAAACACTTACACATAAACTAATCCGTTTAACCAGGGGAGTCATTTATCAAGGCATTAATAGTTTGGTATTATCATACTAATTAGGCTTACAAGCTAATCCATGTAAGATGGAGGAATCCATGAACCCCACCCACCCATCTAAGTTGGGGGAATCAACGACCCCTATTTGACTCCTAAACTCAAATTTAAAATCAATCCATGGCCTCCAAGGCCTTTCAAAATTATTTATGTTCCATTAACCTTTTATGCAATGCAAGGTTTCAAAAGTGAAATAATTTATTTATATATATATATCCATGTTTCAAAACAATTTCACAAGTTGGGTTGAGGTTAAAGCTGGTCTCCAAGGACTTTAATAAAGCTACATCTTTGATCCACTATCTACAAACCTACCTATCCAATATCTTAATTGGTACATCCTCATAGGTCAAGGAATCTGTAACACCAACATCCTCCATAAGAACTATCAAGGAAGGATCATCCACATATTTTTTTATCATGGACACATGAAATACGTGATGAATAGAACTCAAACTCGCAAACAAGTCCAACTCATAAGCAACATTCCTAATTCTCATTAAAATCTTATAGGGGCTAATATAATGAGGACTGAGCTTCCCCTTTTTTCCAAATCTCATGACTCCTTTCATAGGAGACACCTTTAGGAATACCCAATCATTTACTGTGAACTCTAATTTTCTTTAACTTTCATCCACATAAGACTTCTAAAGACTTTGAGAAGTCTTAATTCTTTCCCTAATCACTTTCACCTTTTCTAAGGCTTGGTGAACCAAGTTAGGGACAAATAACCTAGTCTCACCAACCTCAAACCATCCAAGTAGATATTACACCTCTGACCATAAAGAGCCTAAACAAAGCTATATGAATGCTCAAATGATAACTATTGTTATACACAAACTTAATAAAGGGAAAATGATCAACCTAACTACCCTTAAAATCAATCATGCAGGCCCTTAGCATATCTTCCAAAATCTAATTTGTTTGTTTTGCTTTCCCATCCATTTAAGGGTAGAAACCAATGCTAAGGTTCACCTCTGTACCTAAATAATTCTAAAATAAATGCCAAAAGCGAGATGAAAATTGTGCACCTCGATCGAAAATAATGGACATTAGCGCACCATGCAGCCTAACCATCACCTAAATGAACAACTTTGCATAATCCTTTACTGAGTAGTTAGTCCTCATAGATAAAAAGTGAGCGGACTTAGTATTATATCCCCAATGACCCAAATCAAATCATTCTAATTTTGAGACCACAGAAGATCCATAATGAAATCTATATTACCTCCTACTTCCACATAGGTAACTCTATCTCTTGAGACATGCCACCAGGCCTCAGGTGCTCAATCTTAACTTGCTAACAAACCATACATTTGGAAACAAAATTTGCTACATCCCTCTTTATATTATTTCATCAATAGATCTACTTCAAATCATGGTACATCTTAGTCGAACCAGAATGAACTGTATATTAGGATTCATGAGCCTAGGTTAGAATCCATTCTCACAGCCTATCAATATCAGGAATATATAATCTACCATAGTTACTTAGAATAATATATCCCCCAATTGCAAAAGCCATAACCTTTTGTTGACCCACATCATCCTTAATCTACATAATAATTGGGTCCAAAGCCTGCTTTTCCTTCACCTTAGCACTAAGAGATGGTTTGACCACTTCTTTAATAATAACCCCTCTATCCTTAGAGTCTAAAAGGTAAACTCCCAAGTTAGAAAACCTATGAATGTCCTTCACTAATTCTTTTTTATCCTCATAAAAATGGTATAAGCTTCCTATAGACATCCTATTAAGAGAGTCAACAATAATATTACCTTTACTTTGATGGTAGTGAAGACTCATGTAAAAATTCTTAAGCAATTCAAGCCACTTTATCTGGATGATGTTTAATTCTTTCTGTGTGAACACATACTATATGCCCTTATGATTAGAATATATATCATATGCACCCCATACAAATAATGGCACAAAATCTTTATAGCAAAAACCACAGCTGCCAACTCTAAATCAAGAGCCAAATAGTTCCTTGTATTAACCTTAAGTTACCTAGAAGTGTAGGCCACTACATTACCATGATGCATCAACACACAGCCCAGTCCCACCTGGGACATATCACAAAACACAACAAATCCATTAGTACCTTCGGATAGGGTCAAAACTAGCATAGAAGTCAACTTATCCTTTAACTTCTTAAAGCTACACTCACAAATATCAGACTATAAGAACTTAACATTCTTTTGAGTCAATCTAGTTAATGGAGTGGAAATAGATAAGAAACTCCCCACAAATCTCCTATAATATTCAAAAAAGCCCAAGAAGATCTTAATGTCGATCTAAGTTGTGGGTCTAGGCCATTTCGTAACTACCTCAACTTTTGGTGGATCCACCTTGATCCCATCACTATAAAAACATGAGCAAGAAAAGTCTCCGAATAAAACTTTTAGTGGACCCACCTTTCCCCAATCTTTGCCTATCTTTTCTTTTCATCCTCCACTTGCCATATATAGACCACAAGTCTGGAGATGTTTATGTTATTATTCAATATTGAGCCTTACACTCCAATACTAAGTATAGGTACAACCCAGAAGCAAATTTTCTCATATTTTTCCTCATGAAAGACACTAACTTTGAAGCATAATGAGATAACTGCTAAAATTTTAGTGCATACTTCTTTATACAAATCTTGACCTATTTTAGATTCATAAAATCCTCAAACTTGGCTTCCCTCATCTCCTTAGAACATAAATGGTCAAGGAAGGAACTAAAAATACCGTAAAGTTGGCTCCACATTATAACCTCTCAACTGCTTTCACTCCTCATACCACTGATAAGCTACATCCTTTAACCAATATAAAGTAAACTCCACACCCTCAAAATTGGTAGCACTCATCATCCTCAATATCTTCTTTATATCATTCATAAACCCTTGAGGATCTTTCTCAAACTTAAATCCATTAAAGGTTGAGGGATTCAATCTCAAGAACCAACCAACTCTAGTGACCTTAGAATATAGAGAAACAGAACCAACATGATCCAACTGATAAGATTGAGAGGTCACCAATTGAGTAAGAAAATAGATGGACCAACAAAACTCTATATTAGAGATATAACATTGAGGTATCGAGTCATAAGTATCATTATCCCAGGAAGCTTGAGAAGAACTAATGGGAAGTGGTGAAACTCCATGAAGGGTAGTACAATTAGGAGCAGGGACCCTAAAATGAGTTTACACTCCACACACAGGGTAAGTCCTCTCCACATTATCCTCAAGTAGGACAAGCTCCCCACAGAGTCTATATGAATGTCAGATCTTTAAGGAGGCATGATCAGAAATACGAGGAATCCAGGTGTTAGAGATGTTTCATAACACTAGACTTTATATCCCAAAAATATATAAAAGAAAAGAAAATAATCCTAAATGTCTCGTAGCCTTCTCATTATAAATATGGTGCGCTATATACCTATAAAAAGGACCCTACTTGAAACACCCTAGATTTTGGCCCTGGAAACTTCCTGAGCTTTGAGTTCACTGTCCATCTAATGACTCACCATACAAGTCATATGATATGGCTATGGGCCAGGTGACCCAACTCGTATAGTATCCAGTAGGTGATGGTTAGGTTTTTGTTATGGTTATGACTACGTGTGTATACGTCGTATAGTTAATAACAGGTAGTTGGGATAGTCCTTCACTTAATCTAAAACTTAGTAACTTAACTTAGCTTAGAGTATGAGTGTCTTACTAAGAGTAGTAAGGATATGGTACGAGTCGTAGTGTGAAGTCGTATTTTGTCTAGTGTCAATCCCTTTAAATTTTGTCTTGGGTATGGTTAATACCACACGAATCATATGGACATAAGACAAGTTGGGTCAATGAGTCATATATTAGACAGAATGTGGTGTCCAACTTTCTAATTTTGTTATGACTAGATGGTACCAGTCATATGATTTGGTGTTGAGTTGGAGGGCTAATTCTTACCTACCTATAGGAATTTTTATAGTTTAAGTTGGGGGTATTCAGGACATTTCCCCTCTTAACTCCTTTTGACCCCATAACTATAATACCCCATACCTTTTCCTAGCTTGAAATCATCTAAAAATGTTAGGATCTTTTTTTAATAGATGAATCTACTTTTGTACACGTGGTATTTTTAAGATTTTTACTTTTTGTCATGTGGAAAATTCAATAACCTTTCCATCGATATAAAATTTGCCTAAATCCAATAACCAGGTAATAAGTTATGATTATTTCAAGTTCCTATCATAAAACAACACCATATTGGTCAGTGGCACGCTGCTCCAGAAGCTTAAATGGAAATTTTCCTTTTCTAGTGTCTCAGCACAATTTTCTCTGTGTCATGCCAAAGTTCCAGGTCACTAAAGAAGGGGCAACAGAATGGATCCACATCGTGCCATCCCTCAGTTTCCCAATTATTATATTCCAGTGACACAGCGCAATAGCGCCGCGTCGTGCCAGGGGTCCAATTTGGGAAATTTTTTACTGAAATTACAAGATGCGTCCAGGGTAAAAATGGTCAATTTCCCACTTCTATTTAAGCCCTTTAACACATGATTCATCCACTTTTCACCCAAAATACACTCTCTTTTTTCAAAAACCTCTCAAGAACAACCTAGGGCTTTTCATAGAAGATTTAGAATCAAGAATTTCCTTCATCAATCTTCATGTATTTATGAACCAAGGTATGCATAGTGTTCATTCATGGACTCCTTTTATCCATGAAACCCAAGAATCCCTTTTCTAAATTAAAGTTTATAGATTTTCTTATGATTTTCATGATTGGGCTGCTCTTGTTCATATGAATAATAAGAAATTGAATTCTACTCTATGTTGGGTGATAAATTCTATATGGGTTAAATTATTATAGATATAGATTCATGCAAACCAATGACTAAACCCTTGACTGATGAAATTAGAATTGAACCATGATGTTTAATTATTGTACAATGATGTTTACATGTACCATACCTTCAATATGTTTGATTAAATATCCAGATGTAGGAAAAGTGCCTAACTAGCATGATACCATGAAATCCCTATGTATGTACAAGTTATGCCTATCACATGTTTTGATGAAATACTTTTATAAATATATTATGGATTATGATGTTAGTTATATGTTCAAGTAAGTTATGCTTGGTCAGTTTCCATCCATCGAGTCCTGGGGGTACTTGTACCCAAAACATTAGATGTGTGCCTAGAGCCATGTCATTTTTTCACGATACTTTCAGTCAAGCTATGAATCCTTAGACTTCAGACTGTCTTATGACTCAGGAAATCTCCATGATCTGATGAACTAAGTCAATTGTCAGATATCAGTAGTATTCCATCAGTCAACAGAATTCGGTAACTTAGCCCATGTTTAATTCAATAAATCATGTTCAGAGTCTATTCATATGGGAGTGGAAATTAGCACCGAGTGAATCCAAGATTGGGAACACACACTATCAGATGAGGGTATGATTCTTAGAAGTCATCCTTGTATTCCAGAACTATGTTGCCAGCATAGGTTGAGACATCAATACTGTCTGATGAGGGTTGATGAGGTGGATAAGCACTATCAAATAAGGGCTCCACCATTCTCTTTTTGGGGATATTAATTCAAATGAGGGTCACCCGCAGCTTATCCTTACCAGTGGCGTAGTATTGACACCTTTTCCAATTAGGGTTATAGATTGGACTCCAACTCAGCCATAATGGTATATTAGAGGCATGTCGGTTAGATAACTACTTCCCATAGTTTCATGTTACAGAATAAGGACTATCAGACATAGTCATAAGTCTCTGTAATAGAACTCAGATAGTTCTTCATATTTTAGGACTGTCAGATATAGTCAACTCAGATACAGTACGAGACTTAGCTAGTTCCATTAGATTCAGGACTGTCAAATACAGTTACTCACGTTTTCAATTATATCAATTATTAGTATGTCATATTATAAGAATTCACATTCAGTAATTATGTTATCACGATACCAGTGTCAGTTATTATATCTCATACATGTATTCTCACGCTCGTGATAGTCAGTCTGCTAGTGTTATTATTTATGTATATGAACCCCATCCATTCAACCTGCCTCACATGCATACCAGCCCATTCAAAGTACTGATGCATTTGCACTATGGTGTCTTATACCATAGGTTCAGAGATACGAGCTCTAGAGCATCAGTAGATTCCAGTCTCAGCTGTCAGAGTTAGCAGTGAGTCCTCATTTTTTAAGGACATGATTATCATTTTATTATCTCAGTAATTAGTTTATTAGCTGGAGTTAGTTAGGGATATGTCCCATTAACTACTTATTTATACAGTCATATTTTAGAGGCTTTCTAGATTACAGTATGTTCAGATAGCTTATTTCAGTTATTTTGGGTATTTCAAAACCCTTCAAGATGTTATATTTTTATCAGATATTATGTCTCAGTTTTGAACCTTATGGCCTTTCAGTTAATGTTTTTGCATTATAAAGTATTTTATGCAGTATACGGTACAGATATCAGTCATGGGTTAGCTTGTGGTCCTTCGGGGACATAAGCACCGTGTAGCATTCTGAGTATCATATTGGGGTATTACAAACTTGGTATCAGAGCCAGGTTCAATAAAGTCCTAGGAACTCTGAAAGTCGCATCTACTTGAGTCTTATGCATGGGTATGTTACGCGCCACATTTATGTACAGGAGGCTATAAGATGTTTTAGGAATATTTTCCCCTCTTTCAATATTCATGTTATGCCAGTGAGCATAATCTCAAGTCAATCTCTAAGTTTAATCTGTTTCTCTCTTTCTTCTACAAAATATGCCTTCTAAAAGAAAAAACAAGAATCAGCCAGCCCCTCAGCCCGAAGAACCTTTGGGTAAACATGTTTATCATATAGAGTTCCAAGCTGCATTCACTAATCTTGCTAACTTAGTTGCTACTCAGAATGAATGACCATCTATCATTCCAACCAATTCGGTGGCTAATTCAGCCACAGTCAAGATTTGGGATTTTGCCTGTATGATTTCTCTATTCTTTCTTGGGTCTAAGTCAGATGAGGACCTCAAAAAATCCTAGATTAGGTGCAAAAGGTTACAAACATAATGGGGGTTACGTCTAGTGAGAGTACAGAGCTAGCTATATATCAGTTATAGGATATTATTCACACTTAGTTTAAACAGTGAAAGTCAGAAAGGGCAGATGATGCAGGGCCTATTGTGTGAGAGGAGTTTGCTAAATAGTGGAAGTCAGAAAGGGCAGATGATGCAGGGCCTGTTGAGTGGGAGGAGTTTTCTTCTTCTTTGCTTGATAGATTCTTTCCCCTAGAGCTTAGAAAAGCTAAGGTGTTAGAATTCATCAACCTCATGCAGGGAAATATGACGGTGAAAGAGTATTCTCTTAAGTTTACTCAATTATCTAGATATACTTCTCATATGGTTGTAGATAGCAGGGTCAAGATGAGTAAGTTCGTTTTAAGGGTGAATGATAGCATGGTTAATGAGTATAGATCTACCATGTTTAATAGTGACATGACTTTAGCCAGGCTCATGACTCATGCTCAGCAGATAGATAAGAAAAAGATTAAGTAGAGGGAGAAGCAGAATAAGAGAGCTAGGACAGGTAGCTTAAATTTTAGTCATCCTAAGTCAGAGGGAGGCAATCGCTCTCAGATTCACCCTAAGTCATTTGATCCAGCTCCATTATCAACCAGTGCTCCAGTTCCTATGTTCAGAGAGGGTAACAAATATAGAGCACCAAGCTCTAAGTCTTAGGGCAGTGTTTGCAGTGCCTGAACTAACCATTTTGTCAGAATAGTGGTAAGAACCATAAGGGTATGTGCAGAGCTGGTATTGATGTCTGTTTTGGTTGTGGCAAGCCAGGATATAGAGTTTGAGACTTCTCTCAGTTAGGTTATTAGAGTCATCTCCACTCCTTAACTCAGTTTGATTGCCCAAATCAGCAAGGTGCCACCTCCAGTGCTACTAGTGGGCAATGCCCAAATAGACTTTATTCTCTCTAGTCCCAGCAAGATTAGGAAAATTCCCTGATGTGGTTACTGGTACATTACATATCTTTTATGTGCATGTTTATGCTTTGCTAGATCCAGGTGTTGCCTTGTCTTTTGGTACTCCCTATATAGCAGTTGATTTTGGAGTCGGTCCTGAAATTCTAGCAGAGCCCTTTTCAGTCTCTACCCCAGTGGGTAAAACCATCATATCCCGGTGGGTATATGAGAACTGCCTGGTTATGATATTTTAGAAAGTCACTTCAGCAGATCTAGTCAAGTTAGAGATTACTGATTTTGACGTTATTCTCAGCATAGATTGGCTTCATTTCTATTATTCCATAGTCGACTGCAGAAATAGGATAGTCCAATTTCTATTCCCAAATAAACCTGTCCTTGAGTGGAAGGGTAGTGTATCTGCTTTCAAGGGTCAGCTTGTTTCCTACCTTCGGGCAAGGAAAATTATATCTAAGGGATGTCTCTATCATCTTGTTCATGTTAAGGATTCCAGTTCTGAAACTCCCAATCTTAAATCCGTTCTATTTGTGAATGAATATTCAGATATCTTTTCTGAAGATCTTTCATGAATTACTCTCGAAAAGGAAATAGACTTCGGTATTGATCTTCTTTCAGATACTCAGCCTATCTCTATTTCGACATACAGAATGGCACCAGCAGAAATCAAAGAATTGAAAGAACAATTGAAGGATCTCCTAGATAAGGGATTCATCAGGCCCAGCATTTTCCCATGGGGTGCACCAGTATTATTCATGCGCAAGAAAGATGGTTCTCTCAGAATGTGCATAGACTACCATTAGCTTAATAAGTTCACAGTTAAGAACAAGTATCCTCTTCCTAGAATCAATGACTTATTTGACCAACTTTAGGGTGCTAGTTATTTCTCTAAGATAGACCTTAGATCCGGTTGTCATCAGCTCAGAGTAAGAGAATATGACATTTCAAAAATAGCTTTCCGTACTCGATATGGTCACTTCAAATTCCTAGTCATGTCATTTGGGCTTACTAATGCCCCAGTATCTTTCGTGGACTTGATGAACTGCGTATTTAAACAATACTTAGACATATTCATCATAGTCTTCATAGATAATATTCTGGCCTATTCCCGCAGTGAACGTTATCATACAGACTATCCCAGAACAGTACTTCAGACTCTCAGAGATCATCAGCTATTTGCCAAATTCAATAAGTGTGAATTTTGTCTAAGATCAGTAGCATTCCTTGGTCATATCATTTCAGGTGATGGCATTAGAGTAGATCCTCAAAAGACTGAAGCAGTAAGAAACTAGCCTAAACCTATCTCTCCATTAGATATCAGGAGTTTCTTGGGTTGGGAAGTCTATTATAGAAGGTTTGTTGAGGGATTTTCTCATATTGCATCCCCTATGTCCAGATTGACTCAAAAGAAAATCAAGTTTCAGTGGTCAGATCCGTGCGAGAAGAATTTTCAAAAGTTGAAGACTCGACACACCTCAGCTCTAGTTTTACCTCTTCCAGATGGTCCAGATGGGTTCGTAGTGTATTGTGATACATCCAGAGTGGTTTTAGGTTGTGTCCATATACAGCATAGTAAGGTCATAACCTACGCCTCCAGACAGCTTAAACCCCATGAGAAGAATTATCCTACTCATGATCTTGAGTTAGCAGTCGTAGTCTTAGCCTTGAAGATTTGGTAGCATTATCTCTATGGAGTTCACGTAGATGTATTCATGGATTATAAGAGTCTTCAGTATGTATTTTCTCAGAGAGATATCAACCTTTGTCAGATAAGGTGGTTAGATCTCTTGAAAGATTATGACATAAGTGTCCTTTATCATCTGCACAAGGCCAATGTAGTGGTCGACGCTCTCAGTAGACTGTCTATGGGTAGTGTTTCTCATTTGGATGACAGTAATAAGAAGTTAGCTCAGGAAGTACATCATCTTACTAGACTAGGAATTCGCTTAGCCGATATAGAGAAGGGTGATATATGGGTTCAGAGTAGTTCAGAATCATCTCTAGTTTTCGAGGTAAAAGAAAGTAAGATAGAGATCTCGGCCTTGTCAAGTTGAAAAAGTTAGTTCAGGATCAGAAAGTAGAGGTTTTCTCCCAATAGGGAGATGGTGTTTTGAATTGTTAGGGTTGTCTCTATGTTCCAGGTGTAGATGGCTTAAGGCAGCAAATTCTTGTAGCAGCACATGGTGTGCGCTACTTAATTTATCTAGGGTCCACAAAGATGTTCCGCGACTTGGGGGAAGTCTATTGGTAGAGTGGGATGAAGAGAGATATTACAGGATTTGTGGTTAAGTACTCTACATGTAGCAGGTTAAGATAAAGCATCAGAAACCTAGTGGTATAGGAGTTCATTATTCCTACTTGGAAGTGGGAAGAAGTAAACATGGACTTCGTGATGGGTTTGCCACGAACTCATCATCAGCATGATTTAGTTTGGGTCATTGTAGACAGGATGACCAAATCAACCCATTTCCTTCTAGTTCATACCTCTTATTCAGCTGAGGATTACGTCAAACTCTACATCAAGGAGTTGGTTAGATTACACGGTATTCCGTTATCTATTATCTCAGACAGAGGTACTCAGTTCACCTCTTACTTCTAGAAAGCATTCTAAAAGAGTCTTGGTACCCAAGTTCATCTGACTACAGCCTTTCATCCTCAAACAGATTGTCAAGTAAAAAGGACCATTCAAACTTTAGAAGATATGCTATGGGCGTGTGCAATTAATTTCAAGGGTAATTTGGATGACCACTTGCCTTTGATTAAGTTTGCATAAAACAACAGCTATCATTCAAGTATTTGGATAGCTCCATTTGAAGCTCTCTATTGTAGGAGGTGCAGATCTCTGATCAGCTAGTTCAAAGTTAGTGAGGCCTCAATCATAGGGCCTGACTTAGTATTCGATGCCCTAGAAAAAGTCTAGTTAATTAGAGAAAGACTCCGGGCTACTCAGAGCCGACAGAAGTCTTATACAGATATTCGTAGAAAAGATGTCAAGTTTGAGATTGGTGAGTATTTCTATATAAAGATCTCTCCCATGAAGGGAGTGAAGAGGTTCGGCAAGAAAGGGAAACTCAGTCCTCGATATATCTGTCCCTTCAAGATTCTCAGTTGATTCGGCAAGGTATCTTGTGAGCTTAAATTGCCTTTAGATCTAGCCTCAGTTCATCCAGTCTTCTATGTCTCTTTGCTCAAAAAGTGCATAGGTGACCCAATAGTTGTAGTCCCTATTTAGGGCATTGATGTTCAAAATAGTCTCTCTTATGAGGAGATTCCAGTTGAAATCCTAGACTATCAGACTCGTAGATTGAGGAACAAAAAGGTCCCTTTAGTTAAGGTTCTTTGGAGAAATCAGTCCGTCGAGGGAGCTACTTAGGAAGCAGAAGCAGACATGCATACCAAGTAACCTTACCTTTTCTCTGCAAACTCAGATCAAGCTCAAGGTAACAGTCCTTCTTAAGCTTACTCAGTTTTATATTCAGTGTTCATCATAAACTTGGTATCAAGTACCATTGCATATTTAGTCATACTTTTATGTATCATTTTGGTTATATAATTGTGCATCAGGCGTGCATTCTCACTGGGAGAAACTTAGTTCCTCCGAACATTTAGTCATGCATTCATGAATCAGTTACACATGCATCAGATATGCATGTTCAGTAAGATATGTTCAGTTATCAGTCATGTCAGTCATGAGATCATGCTTTAGCTATTCATGTTTAGTATGTATGTTAGTTAAAGTTCTTCCCCTTACTCTCAGTTTCATTTGAGGATAAATGTTCTCAAGAGGGAGATATTGTAATACCCTGTACTTTTTACTAGCTTAAAATTATCTCAAAAATGTTAGGATGTCTTTGAAAGATGAATCCACTTTTGTGCACATGGTATTCTTAAGATTTTTACTTTTTATCATGTGGGAAATTCAATAAGCTTTCTATCGATATAAAATTTTCCTAAATTTGATAAACGGGTAAAAATTTATGACTATTTCAAGTTGTCGTCGTATCACAGCACAATATTGGTCAGCAACTCAAATGACAATTGTGCTTTTCCATTATCTCAACGTAATTTTCTCCGCATCGTGCCAAAGTTACAGGTCATAAAAGAAGGGGCAATGCTATGGCTCCGCATCGCGCCATCCCTCAGTTTTCTAATTGTCAAATTCCAGTGACACAATGCGATAGTGCCGCGTCGCACTAGTGGTCCAATTTAGGAAATATTTTACTAAAATTATAAGATACATCCAGGGTTAAAAGGGTCAATTTCCCACCCCTATTTAATCCCTTTAATACGTGATTCAGCCACTTTTCACCCAAAATACACTCTCTTCTCTCAAAAACCTCTCAAGAACAACCAGGGCTTTCATATGAGATTCAGAACCAAGAATTTCCTCCATCAATCTTCGTGTATTTACAAACCAAGGTACGCATAGTAGTCATTCATGGACTCCTTTCATCCATGAAGCCCAAGAATCCCTTTTCTAAATTCAAGTATGTGGATTTTCTTATGAATCTCATAATTGGGCTTCTCTTATTGATGTGGATAATAAGAAATTGAATTCTACTCCATGTTGGGTGATACATTCTATGTGGGTTAAATTATTATAGATATAGATTCATGGAAACCTATAACTAAACCCTTGAATGATAAAATTAGAATTGAACCATGATGTTTAATTATTGTACAATGATGTTTGCATGTACCGTGCCTACAATATGTTTGATTAAATGCCTAGATGAAGGAAAAGTGCCTAACTAGCATGATACCATGAAATCCCTATGTATGTACATGTTATGCCTATCATATGTTTTGATGAAATGCTTTTATTAATGTATTATGGATTATGATGTTAGTTATATGTTCAAGTAATTTATGCTTGGTTAGTTTCCATCCATCAAGTCCTGGGGGTACTCGTACCTAAAACATTAGTTGTGTACCTAGAGCCATGTCATTTTTTCATGATACTCTCAGTCAAGCTATGAATCCTTAAACTTCAGGCAGTCTTATGACTCAGGAAATATCCATAATCTCATGAACTCAATCAGTTGTTAGATATCAGTAGTATTCTATCAGTCAACGGAATTCAGGAACTCAGCCCATATTTAGTTCAATAAATGATGTTCAGTCTATTCATATGGGAGTAGGAATTAGCACCGAGTGAACCCAAGGATGGAAACATACACTATCAGATTAGGGTGTGATTCTTAGAAGTCATTCTTATGTTCCAAAACTATATAGCCATTATAGGTTGAGACATCAATACTATCCAATGAGGATTGATGAAGTGGATAAGCATTGTTAGATAAGGGCCCCATCGTTCTCTTTTGGGGACACTAAGTCAAATGAGGGTCACCTATATTTTTTCCATACCAGTGGCACGGTATTGACACCCTTTCCAATTGGGGTTACAGATTGGAACCCAACTCATCCATAATGGCATATTAGGGGTATGTCATTTAGATAACTACTTCCCATAGTTTTATGTCACAGAATCAGTACTGTCAGACACAATCAATCAGTCTCAGTAATAGAACTCAGTTAGTTCTTTAGATTTTAGGACTGTTAGATACAATCAATTTAGATACAGTGCAGGACTCAACTAGTTCTAATAGATTTAGGACTGTCAGATACAGTCACTCATGTTATCAGTTATCAGTATGTCATGTTATCAGTATTCACATTCAGTAATCATGTTATCATGGTATTAATGTCCGTTATTATGTCTCATGTTTGTATTCTCACACTCATGACAGTTAGTCTGCTATTGTTATTGTTTATTTATATGAACCCCATGCATTCAGCCTACCTTACATGCATACCAGTTTATTTAAAGTACTGAAGCATTTGCACTATGGTGTCTTATACCATAGGTTCAGATACACAAGCTCTATAGCATCAGTAAGATTCTAGTCTCAACGGTCAGAGTTAGCAGTGAGTCCTTATTTTTTGAGGACATGATCATCATTTTATTATCTCAGTAATTAGCTTATTAGCTGGAGTTAGTTGGGGATATGTCCCATCAACTCCTTATTTAGACAGTCACATTTAGAGGCTTTCCATACTACAGTATGTTCAGATAGCTTATTTTAGTTGTTTTGGGTATTTCAAACCCCTCTCAAATGTTACATTTTTATCAGATACTATGTCTCAATTTTGAATCTTATGGCCTTTCAATTCATGTTTTCACATTATAAAGTATTTTATACAGTATACACGTACAAATATTAGTCATGGGTTAGCTTATGGTCCTTCGTGGTCATGACCACCATGTAGCATTTTGGGTATCAAATTTGGTGTGTTACAATAACATAAAACACCTTTTGGAACTTCTTTAACCTATCATTTTAAATCAAACACTCTTAAAATCTCTCTCAATCTGTTTGTTTAAGAAGAGGCTAGGGTTTTTACAAGGAAATCAATTAAGGCTCTAGAGAGTGGTTTATCTTCGTCTTTCTTGTTGTCTAAGGCATGATACTCCTCCCTTATTATTAGATCAACTAAAAGCATGTTTTAATTAGTGGTTTTCATGGTATTATTATGATATTATTATGGGTTTTGAAATAGATATTGGGGGGTTTTGGTTGTTCATTGTTGGATAATGTTTTCCCATATTTTTCTTATGGTTTTCATATTATAATTATGGTCTGAACATGTGCTTGTATAGGAATGGTCAATTGATACTTGGTTTTGATTTTTGAAATTACATACCCTTAATATGTTTGCTAAAATGCCAATGAGAATACTTTTGTCACATAGTATGACTATTATTGAAATCTTTGCATTGTATTAAAAGTTAATGGAACCTAAATTGGTTTGGTTTTTTTTAAATTGATTGGAAAGGCCTTTGTATCCATAGTAATGGTTTATTTAGTAACTTTAGAGTTAAATTGGTTTAATGGATTTGGTATGGCATGAATGAATAGACTTGTATGCTCTAATTTTGGTATGACGATACCAATGGTTAATGTCTAAATAAAATGAATCCTTGGTAAATGGTTGGTTATGTGTGATTGGTATTAATATTGTCTTAAAGGGGATCATGTTTGCAAACCCGTGGAGGTGGAGGTCTCAAAGGGCCAAAACTGGAAACTCATAGTTACTAATATGAAGTTGGTCTTGGTAACTATGCATATTATGTCACATTTTATATTTTGGGAGATGTACTAATCATCTCATATTTTTCTTTGGTTCATGCGGTTAACGCCCACTGGGGCCCTTTCAGTAGTGAGATTTGAATCATATAGCCTATGGGTGGTTTTTAGGATGGCTAAGCTACACAACCCAGGTTAAAGGTTTTAAATACATGCTAAACCTAGTTTTCCTCTCCCGGCATGGTATGTATGTATGTATGTGAATGCTTATGGTTATTTACTTTGGTTTTGAATTATGGCACTATTTTATCCTTATCCTAAGTATTTGCTAGCGTTCACCTTATAATCCATCTTTGGACATTTTATCCCTACGCAATGCAGGAATCAACCATACTACTTCTCCTGCTTAACAACTTTGATTTGGGGATAGCATTCACGTCAGACTAAAGTGGTGAGCTTCAATACTCTGAAAGATTCCATTTCATGCTATGGACTTTTTATAATACTTTTTTTTATTTCATGGACTTTGGTTTTGGCTGTGGTCGGGGGTATGTACCAACCAAATATTTATTTTTTCAATTAGAGGCTTTGTCTGACTACTATAAGCATGGGAGGTGTCGGTATTGGTGTCAGGCTTGGTATTAGTATTGGCATCAGGGCCGACACTGATTGGATATTTTATTGGAAAGTTGGTTGGTTATGGTTATGCCCTTCTTTAAATGTCTTCCAGTTAATTTTATTTTATCTATTTATATGTTGATAATTTATCCAACATAGGGTGTGGGGTAGTTATGGTTGGGTTTTGAGGGTGGTCTCTGATTTGGGTCGAATCTAAGGAGGCCGACATGACAAGGCCCTGGTTCAGGTCATGCCAGACAGATATCAAAGCCCTAGGTTCATGGTCAATTAGGAGTCCACAAAGTTGTGTCGAGTAGAGTCTCTTTTAATGGTATGTAGCATGCCACACTCATAAGGAAGAGGCTATGAGATATTTTGGAATGCTTTTTTTTCTTATGTTTTGTTTTTAAGCTGTAGAGTCTAAGGTCCTAAATTCTCCTTTAATCCCTGTTTGTTCGCTTTTTAGATTATGCTTTCTCGATGATCTGAATCTCATGAGAACTCCTCTATCCTACCTAAGGACAATATCAATGGGATCCACACTACTTATGGGGTCCAGACCCATTTTAGGGGTCTAATTCATGATTTCTCTTCTAGAGTTCCACCAATTCCCTCCAGCCCTTCTTAAGTTCCTCAGGATGATGTGACTAATGTTGAGTTTTGTCAGTTTATTCATATGTTGGCATAGTTGGCAGCTTCTCAGGTGTATCTGTAACTCCATCTTTTGAGGCCACAAGGGTTGGCCAGTTTATGAGGTTAAATCCCCTGACCTTTACTGTGTTAAGGTGGAGGAGGATCCTTAAGTTTTTCTAGATGAGATTGAAAAGATCTTAGGCTTTTTGCATACCACAAATATAGAAGTCGTAGAGTTTGCTGCCCACCAGCTAAAAGATGTGGTGGACCAGTAATACAAAGAATGGAAAGTTAAGGGGTGGAGGTGATAGTTAGCACTATGGGAGGACTTCTCTAATGATTTTTTGGACCGCTTCTTTTCTCAAGAGTTAAGGAAAGTAAAGGTAGAAGAATTTTGCTAATCTGAAGCAAGGTAAGATGTCTGTCAAGGAGTATTCCTTGAAGTTTCACCAGTTATCTCGATATTCACCTGAGATAGTTTCTAGCATAAAGGATAGAATGAGAAAGTTATCTTTTAGGCTTTCCCAAGACTTGATATTAGAAAGTAAGGCTGCCTTGTTGATCAAGAACACAAATATTTAAAGGATGGTTATGTACATGCAATAAGTAGAGAAAGAGAAGAAAAGCAGGCGGAGATAGGGGAAGGGAAGAGCAAAAATTTTAAGTATTTTTAGCAGGGTAGTTGCCGACAATAGAGTGGCATGGATGGTGGGAAGTATCCCAAGAAGAAGTGGGGCAATTCTGAGTTTTAGTCGATAGCTAGTGCTCCCTACCCTAAGCCATTGAGTGATAGGCATTTTTATGGTGGTGATCACTTTAAGGCATATAGTGCCTAATCGCAGGCCAGTGGGGCCCATCAAGCTCTATCATATTTTCTTTGTAGATTTTTTGGTATACTACATCGAGTTTGTTGCGAATAAGAAAGAGATAAGTGCTTCAGTTGTGATCAGATTAAGAGTTGTCCAGTGGCCTAGATTTCTTTGGGGATAAACAATGTTCTGGTTTCCTCTTTATCAGCTTCGTCACCAAAGGGTGCACCATCTGGTTCTTGCACTGATCAAAACCGTCTCTATGCTCTCACTACTCAATAGGAGTTTGAGTTATCACCTTATGAAGTGACTGGTATGTTGAAACTCTTTTCCTGTGATGTATACTTTTTACTTGATTTAGGGTCCACTCTCTCTTATGTGACCCCATCTATGGTTGTGCATTTTGGTTTTGGTCCCAAGTGTATTTTGAACCCTTTTTTTCTTTTCTACCTGATGGGTGACTTTGTTGTTGCTAGAAGTGTCTACAAAGGTTGTGTTGTATTTGTGGGTGGTCAAAAAACTTTGGTGGATCTATTTGAATTAGACATGGTTGATTTTGATGTCATATTAGGGCTGGACTGGTTGCACTAGTTATGCATTTCTAGACTATCAGACCTGTAAGGTCGTCTTTAAATTCCCTAATAAACGAGTTATTGAGTGGAAGGGTAGTTTCCTATCTCCTAAGGGAAAGTTCATATCATATCTTAGAGCTCTGAGATTGATCTCCAAGGGGTGTCTCTATCATCTTGTCAGGTTAAGGACTCTTACTTGGAGGGTCCTTCTTTATCGTCTGTCCCAGTGATGAATGAATTTCCTGAGTTCTTTCCTGATGACTTTCCTGGTATCCCTTCTGGTAGGGAGATTGATTTTGGGATTGATCTTGTTCCAAACACTCTTTCAATTTTACTTTCCTCATATAGAATAGCTCTAGCTAAGTTGAAAGAGCTTAAGAAGCAACTTAAGGAACTTTTTGACAAGGGTTTCATCTGTCCTAGTGTATCCCCATGGGGTGCACTGGTGTTATTCATGCGTTAGAAATATGGTTCCCTTCAAATATAAATTGATTATTGCCAGTTGAATAAGGTGACGGTAAGGAATAAGTACCCTCTTCCAAGGATATATGATTTGTTTGATTAGTTGCAGGCTGATAAGTTTTTCTCCAAGATTAATCTTTGATTTGGGTATCATCAGTTAAAGATTAGGGAGGATGATATCCCTAAGACTTTTTTCTTACCCGGTATGTGCATTTTGAGTGTCAGGTTATGTCTTTTGGGTTGACCAATGCCCCGACGGCATTTATGGACTTGATAAATAGGGTCTTCCATTAGTTTTTGTATCTTTTCATCATTGTTTTCATATATGATATTCTGGTATATTCAAAGAGCAAGGTGGATTATGCAAATCACCTCCACATTATACTATAGACCTTGAAAGAGCAGCAGTTTTATGGTAAATTTTTTAAATGTGAATTCTGGTTGAACAGTGTCAGTTTTTAAGGTCATATCATTTCTAATGAAAGGATCATGGTGGATATATAGAAAGTTACAGTAGTTAAGAAGTGGCCTAGACCCACTACTCCAATCGACATTCAGAGCTTCTTGGGTTTAGCTAGATACTACAGGAAGTTTGTGGAGAGTTTTTTACTATAGCTACCCTATTGACTAGGTTGACTCAGAAGAAGGCAAAGTTCTTGTGGTCTGATGCTTGTGAGGGTAGTTTCAAAAAGCTGACGGATAAGCTAACTTTGGCTTTGGTCTTGACCTTGCCTAAAGGTACTGATGGGTTTGTAGTGTATTGTGATGCACCTTGTGTAGAGCCTGGTTGCGTCAAAATGTTACATATTAAGGTAATAGCTTATGCCTTTAGACAGTTGAAGGTGCATGAGAAGAATTATCTGACTCATGACTTAGAATTATTGGTTGTGGTGTTTGCATTAAAAATTTGGTGGCACTATTAGTATGGAGTGAATGTGGATATATTTTTGATCATAAGACCTATAGTATGTGTTTACTCAGAAAGAACTTAACCTCAGGTAAAAGACATGGCTTGAGCTTCTCAAGGATTATGATATGAGTCTTTACTACAACGCAGATACAGCTAACGTGGTTGTTGATGCTCTTAGCTGGTTATCCATGGGGATTCTAGCTTATATGGATAAGGAAAAGTAGGTGTAGGTGAAGGATATTCAAAATTTAGATAACATTGAAGTTCATCTCTTGTACTCCGGGAATGGTAGTATGTTTCTATAGGAAGTGGCGCGGTTGTTTCTTGGTCCCAAAATCAAGGAGAAGCAAATGTTAGATCCTTTATTGATGAGGATCAAGGGTGATTAGGTGGGCAAAAAAAGTTGGCCTTTGAGATTGGTGGTGATATTACATTGTGGTACCATAAGAGATTATGTAGTCCACATGTAGATAGTTTGCGAGAAAGGATCTTCGTTGAGGCACATGAGTCATGCTATGTTGTTCATACTGTTTGACATTACCTCAAGGATATGTATTGGTGGAACAATATGAAGAGGTATGTGGCAAATTTTATGGCCAAGAGCATGGTGTGTCAGCAAATAAAAGTTAAACACATGAGACCCGAGGGATTGTATCTAGAAATTGAGTTGCCAAAGTGGAAGTGGGAAATGATCAACATAGATTTTGTTATCGGGCTTTCTCAGTCTCGAAATCAATTTGATTCGGTTTGGGTTATCATGGATAGGTTGACAAAGTTGGCTCACTTTTTACCACTGAGGACTAATTTCTCAGCTGATGATTATGTGAAGTTGTATCTTCAAGAGATTATGAAGTTGCATGGGGTACCTATTTCTATCATCTCTGATTGTCGTATGCAATTTTCTTCTCACTTTCGGTTGTCATTTGAGAAAAGATTAGGGACTAAGGTGAGTCTTAGTATTTCTTTTCACCCGTATTCGTATGGTCACATAGAAAGGACTATTCAAATACTGAGAGATATGCTTCGTGCTTGCGTGGTTGACTATGGTGGTAGTTGGGTTAGGCACTTGTCTCTTGTAGAGTTTGTGTACAATAATAGCTACCACTAGCATTAGGATGGCTCCTTTTTAGGCATTATATAGTAAGAGGTATATGTATCCTATTGGGCAGTTCAAGGTAGGTTATGCGGATATGTTTAGCCCAAATTTGGTTCATCAGGCTATGGAGAAGGTAAAGGTGATTCAGGATAGGGTTAAGGCATCCCAAAGTCTCAAAAGTCCTGTACATATGTGAGGTGAATAAAGTTGGAATTTGACGTTGGGGATAGGTTATTCTAGAATGTATCTCCCATGATGGGAGTAATGCGGTTTGGGAAGAAGGGAAAACGCAATACCTCACACTTCTTCTAGTTCAAATTTGTCTCTAGAACATCAAAGATCTTGCTTTAAAGATGAATATATTTTATTTCATGATAAATTTTTAAGATTTGGACTTTTTATCACGTTGGAAATTGAATAAGCTCTCCGTCGATACCAAATTTGCCCAAATCCGACACTCAGGTGAAGAGTTAAAGCCATTTTAGTGAGATACTGTACCACCTGGTACTTTAGCGCATCGCGGAGCCAGTCAAAATGGTAATTGTCAAAATCTAGTGAGCCTCCGCGATTACACCATGTCGCGGTGTCTTTTCGGTTCACAACCAAGGTGGCAACGTGATTTCCACCGCGTCGCGCCAAGGTTCAGTTTCCCAATTGTCCAATTTCCAGTAAGCCGGCGCAATTATGGCACATCGCGCCAGCATGAAAAATCAGGATTTTTCAGATTCAATAATTTTAATTCCAAGGGGAAAACGGTCATTTTTATGTCCCTATATATACTTTTTAACATGATATTCAGCCACATAAAACCCAAATATTGTTGTTTTCCCTCAAGAATAAGAGCTGGGGTTCCAAAATCAAGACCCCAATCATCAAGGTTTCACCATTTATCTTCTGAGGATCAAGTAGTAAGTTATGCAGATGTTGATTCTTGGGTCCCTTCCACCCAAGAAGTTCAAGAATCCTTTTTCTAAATTCAAAGATCTTATATTTATGAGTTTTTGCCATTCACGTGAATTAAAATTGAAGTTCATGTTATTATTGAGTTAAATTCATGTTTTGGTTATAAAATCTGAATAGTTGATGCTAGTATGTGATGAATTGTATGATGTTCATGATAAACCCTCATCAAGTTGCATGTTAAGTGATGTGTTTCTTTCAATTGAGTGTAGAAATTGCTGAATAACCAAAGCATGCTCCCCATATGTTTGATAAAATACTTATGTGAAGGAATTAGAGCCATTATAGCATATTGACTAGAAATCCCCAATTGTGTGCAAGCTCATGCATGCCAAGTGTTTGTTGAAAAGCCTTAATTAATGAATCATGACATGTTAGCATGAAATCCACCAATTATATGCTCTTCAATGCATGTTAAATATTTGATGCAAGACTTTGTTGAATGGAGTATGAGCCAATAGCATGTCTCCCTATACTATCACAAGTTTATGAGTTCCAAGTGATTGAAGAGATACTTTAATGATTATAATGGTGAATGAATGTCCATGGTCATGATTATTTAAGAATATTTATGTTTTACTTTTATGTTATCGAGTCCTGGGGGTATTTATACCCGATAATTTAGCTACAAGTCTAGAGCCCATGCCAATTTTCATGATAACCTCAGTTAAGCCATAATTCTTAGAACTCAGTGAGTTACAGAACTCAGTACTCTCAAAAGGTTACAAAACTTAGAAATCTTAGTATCATTCAATCAGATAATAAGATCCATTAATGTTCTGTCTGTCTTTAGAATGAAGTGAACTTGACTTAACTCAGTTGATCAACCAAGAAATATGATCAGTAAAAGATTCAGCTCAGTCTAAGTTTAGTTAAGAATCAATTTAGAGTCTTTCAGTTGGGAGTAGTAACTAGCACCGAGAGAGTGCAGGGATGACAGCATCCTATTAGAGAGGTAAAGTTGTTAGTAACATTCCCTGAACTCTAGAACTGCATAGCTAGCACAGGACCAGGAGTCACCCGTTAGATTAAGGCTTGTTTATCATACTGACTTAGGCTTGACTTTCTATTAAGGGTCACCCATTAAAGAGGCTTGACCATAGTAGAGGTCTTTGCCCATTTCACAGTATTGACACCCTTCCAGTTGAGGTTACAGGTTGGACCTAACTAGATCAGATTCAGAGCATGTCGGTTAAGTGAGAACTCCCACAATTGCAGTTTCAGTATCAATCTTCAAAATTGAACTCTGAAATCAGGACTGTCTGATACAGTCACCCATTTTAGTAAGGAACTTAGATAGTTCCATATATTCATGTACCACCCACTAGATAGGCCTGGTCTCACATAAAGTTAATAAGTATCAGTACTAATAGATCCATAGATTCATTAGATAGGATTGATCTCAGATTCAGTTAATTATTCTCATTATTGGATTCAGAGATCTTCCACTAGATAGGTCTGATCTCAGATATAATCATTCCTTATCATTGGTAGTAGATTCAGAGATCATCCGTTAGAGAGGTTTGATCTCAAATTTAGTTAGTCAATAGTATCAAGCTCAGAACTCAGTTATTGATATGAGTAAATTCAGTTAATTAGATTCAGTGTCCTCAATTTCAAAGATCACCCATTAGATAGGACTGATCTCCACTTCAGTACTCAGTTATCAATATTTGAAGATTTAGATGTTCGGTATCTCAATATTAGTAGTGATTTCAGACATCAGTAAAGCAATATCCGAGTCTCAATATCCAGTGTCACGATGATTTTTAGTTATGGCTTGTGCATTCATGCATATGTCCTCATTCAGTACTCTCATGATTATTTTGTTATGTAATTGTTCATGCATAATCCCTTGCATTTAGCCTTACCTCATCTTGTATACTCAGTACATTCCTATGTACTGACACATTTATGCTATGGTGTTTTACTTTACACCATAGGTTCAGAGGCACGAGATTGAAAGCACCCTTTGCAATCCAGACTCAATCAACAGCAGTAGATATAGCTGTGAGTCCTTTTCATTTGAGGATGATCTTTATTTTACTATGGCATTAGACTCAATTTATTTTTAGTAGATGGAGTTAGTTGGGCATATGTCCTATCAGCTCTACAGTTTAGACAGTTATAGGCTTTTTGGACAGATGTATTAGTACTCAGTTTTTTAGTATTGACTATTTTTGGATGTTTTGAACCTTATGGCAAGTTTCCACTAGTTTTCTGCATTTATTACCTATATGATGTAGTGCTCAGGTACAGATATCAGTAGAGGGTTAGCTTGTGGTCCTTTGGGATCATGACCACCATGTGGCATTCTGATTCTAGAAAATTAGGGCGTTACAAAAAACTTAGTCCCTGGTATGTTGTCTGTACTTGTTCGTAAGGAGGGTTGGAAATGTGGCATATGAATTGGATTTGCCTTTTAGTTTAAGTTCCATCTACCTGTATTATATGTTTCTATATTGCGGAAGTGTATGGGTCATCCAGCGCAAATTGTGTCTATCAAAGATATTAGCATTTTGGATTCCCTATCTTATAAGGAAATCCCAGTTCAGATCTTGGATCGGAAGGTTCATCGATTGTGGACCAAATATTTAGCCTCGATAAAGATTCTATGGCAAAACCACAAGGTGGAAGAGGTTAAATAGGAAGCTGAAGAGGACATGAAGTGCAAGTATCCATTCCTATTCCTCATTCCAGAAATTTTTGCCCAAGGTATGTGTTGATCTTAACATTTTTCTTTTATGTCTTTGTTAAAGGTTAAAGGTAAATTCTTTGGTGTTTTGTTTTCTATATTAAATGTAATATTAGAGAAGTTTGGAGGTTTAAATCGTGTTTGTACTATCTTGTCCCATCATTCGAGGATGAATGATCTAAGTGGGGGAGAATTAAAATACCCTGGATTCGTACCCTTGGAAATTTCCTGAGCTTTTAGCTCACAGTCCTTCTAACGACTCACTATATGAATCGTATGGCTTGGGTATGGGTCAGGTGACCTAACTAGTAAGGTGTCAAGTGCGTAATGGTTAGATTTCTATTATGTTTATGATTTTCAAGGTACGGGTTGTATGGTTAGTGACGGGTCATTGAGACAGTCCTCCACTTAATCTAAAACTTAATAACTTGACTTGGCTCTGAATATGATAAATAAAATATGGTGTCCAACTTTTTGATTTGGTTATGACAGGATGGTTCCAGTCATATGATGTGGTGACGAGTTGGAGGGCCAACTCGTACCAACCTGCGAGAATTTTTACAGTTTTAGTAGGGGGTATTCTGGATATTTCCCCTCTTAACTCTTTTTAACCCCCACGACATAAAAGACCTTTAGGGACTTCTTTAACCTATTATTCTAAATGAAACAATCTTAAAATATCACTCAAGAACTTGGTTTAAAAAGAGGCTAGGGTTTGCACAAGGCAATCAATTAAGACTCTAGAGAGTGGTTTCTCTTTGTCTTTCTTGTTGTCTGTCATGTTACTCCTCCCTCATTGTTAGTTCTACTAAAATCATGTTTTAATGAGTGGTTTTCGTGGTATTATTGTGATATTATAATAGGTTTTGAAATAGATGTTGGGGGTTTTTGGTTGTTCTTGGTTGGATAATGTTTTCCCATGTTTTTCTGATGGTTTTTGTATTATATTTATGATTTGAACATGTGATTGCATGGGAATGGTCAATTGATACTTAATTTTACTTTTACAAATTACATGCCCTCAATATATTTCTTAAAATGCCAATAAGAATACTTTTGTCACATAGTTTGATTATTATTGAAACCTTTGAATTGTATAAAAAGGTAATGGAACCTAAATTGGTTTGGTTGGCTTTAAATGGATTGGAAAGGCCTTGGTGTCCATGGTAATGGTTTAGTTGGAAACTATGGAGTCAGATTGATTTAATGGCTTTGGTATGGCGAAAATGGATAGACTTGCAAGCTCTAATTTTGGTATGATGATACCAATCGTTAATTCCTAAATAAAAAGTCTCCTTTGTAAATGGTTAGTTATATATGAATGGTATTAATATGGTATTAAAGGGGGTTGTGTTAGAAAAGTCATGTAAGGTGGAGATCCTGGGAAGGACCAAAGCTGGAAATTCATATTTGCTGATAGTAGGTTGGTCTTGGTGACCGTGTGCATTATGTCACACTTTACATTTTGGGAGATATACTAGTCATCTCAGGTTTTTCTTAGGTTCATGTGGCTAACACACACTAGGTCCCATTCAATAGGAGAAGTTTAACCCATATATACAATGGGTGGTTTTTAGGATTTCTAAGCTACACAACCTAGTTTAATGGTTTTAAACGCATGATAAACTCGATTTCCCTCTCCCGGCATGGTATATATATATGTATGTGAATGCATATGGTTACTTACTTTGGTTTTGAATAATGGCATTATTTTATCCTTATCCTGAGTGTATGCTAGCGTTCACCGTCTAATCTATCTTTGGGTGTTGTATCCCCATACGATGCAAGAACTGGCCATACTACTCCTGCTCAGTGACTTGGATTCAGGGACAGCATTCATGTTAGACTAAAGTAGTGACCTTTCATAATTCGGAAGACTTTATTTCATGCTATGGAATTCTTATCAAACTTTTTGTAATTTCTTAAACTTTGGTTTTGGCTATGATTGAGGGCATGTCCCAATCGGATATTCATTATTTTCAGTTAGAAGATTTGTCTAACTACTATAGGCATGCCCGGTATCGGTATTGGTGTCAGCCTTTGTATTGGTATTGTCATTGGAGCTGACATTGATTGGATATTTGATTGGACAGTTCGTTGGCTATGGTTATGCACTTCTTTAAATGTCTTTCCATTAATTTTGTTTTATCTTGTTATATGTTTGGAATTTATTTGACATATGGTGCAGGGTGTTATGGTTGTGTTTTTGGGGTGATCTCTGATACAGGTCAGACTTGAGGAACCGAAAATGACTAGGCCCTGGTTTGGATCGTGTCACTACTCTACACGGCTTTGTGGACACCCAACGACTCTAAACTGTGCTCAGATACCAAGCTTGTCACAACCTAAACCAGGGCTTGGCCCTAATGGGTATCTCAAGTCCACCATGGAACAAAGACCACCCCCTTAACCCAACCTCAAGAGTGATGTGCTATACAAATATAGCACTTTTGATGCTTAAAACAAGGAAAATATTCACATTTCTGAGGTTGTTTTGTTAGATATGATGAATTTTTGGGTATGTTTTGCAGGAAACTAGGTTTTGGACGCCAAGTTCATGAAAAAAGATGAAAAATGGTGTTTTTGGCTACTTATGGTATCAATTATGGGTGTTCATGACATTTTATGGATTGTTTGACCAAAACATGTGCTGGAATTTAAGAAGAGCTGAAAAATAACTTTCGACACTTGGTAAGTCAACATGCAGACCGCATTAGCACATGTGGACCGCAAGTAGGTGAAGCATGTGTCCGATGTCAAAAATACAAAGAGCTAAAGTACAGGAATTTTTGGTCTGAGACCATCCGATCACTACATGTGCGCAGCATCAGGCTGAAAGAACTACAAACTCCCAAGGTCAGGTCACATGTAGAGACCACATATAGCCACCGACCTTTTTTTCTCCTTTTCTATTCGAGATTTGATTTTAGGGTTTCCTCATGTACTATAATTACCCCTTATATGTTTTTTAGTATATGTTGCGCACTCTTGATACTCACAATATATGTTGATTCCAAGATTCGATTTTACTCTAAGAATTCCCTTGTATTAACTTTAGTTGATCAATTTAGTTACAGTTTTGGGTTTTTACTTCTTATTATTGTGATTTCATCTTGTGATTTCTATCATTAATGTTGTTGATTACTTCACAAGAATAAGTATCTATAAACCCTTAGCTAAGGTTGTGGAAACCCTAGGGAATTGATGAAGTAGGGGAAGTGCTACTGTTGTTCTAAACCGATACCCATGCATACATTGTATTATCTTCACTATAATAGATATTTTAGCAGTTTCAAACATTAGGATCCCGCCTAGATTATTTCTACTTCCTCCAAAAGAGGAGTAGTAACTTGGAAAAGATAATGATAACTAATTTGAGTTTTAACTATCGATCCACACTACTATGCATTATCTAAGTAAGATGGTTAGATTTCATCTAATAACTAGAGACTCAAAAGGTAATAGTTAACTAGGATCAAAATATGGTTTGTATGGTAATATCGTGAGACTTAAAAGGTAAAGGATGAAATTTGTATGCTCGTCCAAAAGACTGTAGATGGTACATAAATTATTGATTCTGCAAGCAAGGTATCGGGTTAGTTTAAGAAAGCACGATATGCCTATCGAGTTAAAAATACAGAGGAAAAACAATCCTAGTGTTCACCTACAACTGATTACAATCGAAGTTTATATTCACCATTTGTTCGATATTGCTTTTCAAATTGACCATTTACTTTTCCAGTTCCTCCCACGGATTACAATAACTGAGATCCACAGTTCAACCAATTCTGTTGGGATTCTACCCCAACCATTATTGGGTTACTATATTTTACAATGATTTCAATTATTTTCAGAGTGAAGATATCGCTTGGGCATTATCAAATTATGGTGCTATTGCCATGGTATACTGTGTTAATTTGTAAATTGAAGTTGCTGCATTTTATAAGCTTTCTTTTTATTTTTGTTTGTAGTTAGGTATACGTCGGTGTATTCCTAGTACATGGAGTAGAGGTAATCCCTTACTCCCATTAAATATGAATCTAGAGAGAATCCTACAAAAACTTAATAGGTTGAAGGAACTAAAAAAAGAATCTTTCTAAAGGAGTTTGTCATGATGTGCCTTTCTTTTTCCCTAAGGAGAATAGGATATTGTTGATCGATAGACTGGTGAGCTTTTAACTTAAGTTGGTGATGAGAGGAGGAAAATGGAAAAAGCACAGTGGGTAGCTTAGGAGGCAAAGTTAGCTGAGCAGAGATAGGCAGTAGACCACCAAGAAATACTTAATAGAAATTAGAATGGAGCTAGGGGAGGCCATCCTCAAGTAATCCCAGCATGTCAATACTTACAGCTATATGTTGATGATGAAAAAGAAGAGCTAGGGTACATTAAGCCGGCAAATAGTAAAGCTATCATTCCTCATGTTTTACCCTAGGAGTTAAGCTCAACATAACCAGTTCTATGATCCAACTCTTTTATTTGAAGGGAGTATTTGTGAGGTTTCCTACAGATGACGTAAACATGCATATGGCCATCTTTACTTGAATATGCACTACTTATACAAACCCAGGGTTAAATCGGGAGGCGCTTAAGTTAAGGTTGTTCCTATTCTCGCTTACAAGAGAAGAATCTATATGGATAGAGGAACTGCAAAGAGAATCTATCACTACATGGAATGAGTTGTGCAGGCAATTCATAAACAGGTTCTTTCCTCCATCTAGGATGTTGTAGCATATGTATAAGATTTATCATTTTAGGCAGCTACAGTTGAGTCCATGTATGAGGCTTGGTTCAGGTTCAAGAAGAAATTGAGTATGGTGCCCAACCATCAAATTTCAGGGATGAACTTATTGGAGTTATTCTATAAAGCCCTGACCATCATTTCCAGAGCCACGGTCGACACAATCTTTGGAGGAGCTTTTATTAGACTATATTGAGATACAGCTTTGGAGATGTTAGATCAAATCTCAGTGAATAACTGAGGGTGGCAAACTTGAGAGATTTATATAGTATCTCTCTCGTATGCTATTGGTGCTTCCTATGAACAAAAAGTAATTGATGATTCAGTAGAATAATAAATTGGGTTATTAAGAACTTATCTTAGGTTACTGGAAAAGTAGATTGTAGCAGTGAGTTATGATAAAGTGAATGGAGTAGGAAAATAGGGTGTTCAGTTTCCAGATCCTATGAGTCTATATTAGAAGAGGAAGCTAGGTATATGGATTGTTAGTTGGCGACTTCTCTAGCCCAAGGTCAAGGAAACCTAGGTTGAAACTACAATAATGACAGATATAGAGATTACAGTAGGGACAGAGATAGTGACTAGAGATGTAGAGATGATTACTAAGAGAAGAAAGACAAGTACATTCTGCCTAGCAGACATAATATGAAATCAAGAATGGAAGAAATTCTAACCAAATTGGTAAAGGGGAAAGAATGTTAGGAGGCTAGACTTAAGGGGATTAAGGCTGATATTTCAGGTTTGACCCAGCAGGTTGAGTCTCATGAAACAGCTATCAAGGAGTTAGAGCATCAACTTGGGTTGATGTCTTCCACCTTGCATCAAAGGCAGTCGGGTACCCTTCTGAATAAAGCGGTGCAAAATTCTTTAACCATCAGTCATTGTCTAGCTATCACCACTAATTATTGTGCCACTGTTGATGATCCCCCTATACCTACTATTTAAGAGTTGAAGATTGATAGCACTAAGAACGATTCGATACCTGAGGTAGAGTCTGAGAAGTTGACATTGGGTGATGATAATTTTGAGTATTATAGTGGTAAGGATTGGGTTATCGAGACTAATGATAATATGCACCCTTATAGTGCGACCCCTTCCTTACCATTAGTAGAAAAGATAAAGGATCTTGAAGCAGTCACCATTCAATGTTCTATTGGACCTTTCAATATGAACCAGGCTTTATGTGACTTAGGATCAGGAGTAAATATGATTCCACTAGTTTTGTATAAGATATTACAGATGGGGGAACTCAAACCTACATCAATAAAGTTGCTGATGGCTGACTCATGTGAACAAACGGTGGGTGTTTTGTGTGATGTTGAAATAAGGGAGGCATCCCTTATGTTCCCCGCTGATTTCATGGTTGTTGATTGTGAGGTGAATTTTTAATCCCCCACTATATTGGATAGATCCTTCCTATATACTGGTAGGGTGTTGATTGATATGTACTTGGGCGAGATCACCGTCAAACTGAATGAAGAGCAAGTATTTTTTTATGTGTGCATGACAGTGCAACAGCCAGTCGATATATGAATGGTGTCTATGATAGACACTATTTATAAGAATGTTGTTACAAAGGCTAGTGTACCACAAATACTAGGCATTGAAGAGAGAATAGAGGTAATGACTACTCGTTTACTAATTATTGAGACCGGGATGGCAATATTATATGAGTAGATTCAGCCATGGGTTTGGGCTACACTAGAGACGATTGAGGTTAGATTACAATCTATGCATCGAGCTACTATGTCAGAGTTATATGCTAATTTATATGAACATATTGATTCTTTTGAGAGACATGTGGAATAATGATTTGTAAATATTGAGACATCAAATCTTAGACATATGAGGGAGAAGGTATATATCTTACGAGCAGAGGTATGCTCTCTCACAGAGAGCTATATGATTGTCATCCTCCTATCATACCACCAGTTGTTTAGACATCACCTTTATGTGGTCTAAAATGCTTTAATTTATTTGTAAAAGATGATGTGGCGATCCCCATAGTTGGTACCAAGAGAGACTGAGAGAGGGACTTGCAGAATCCTGATAGTCCATATGAGCAAGCCCTGAAAAAGGCCACCCATGATTTAATGAAAACTGTGTTTGTTGATAGGTAGAGGTATTCTGAGCTAGTTGCGAGTGCATTTCAAATAGTGCACCACCACTACCATGGCCTCCGTCAGTGGAAATACCCCCGTCTATCGAAGATCATAACACGGATGCCTAGTATGTCCCAGGTATGTCTTTATTCCCTTCGTTTTATTTTTTAGTACATTGGGGATAGTATGTAGTTTTTAGTTGGGTTGGGCATACCATAGCCGCCATAAGTTTTTGTTGTCCTACTTCTTTTACTATCAATCGTGGTATAGTTGTAGAACTGGCATGTCTAGGTTAATTTGCATCGTACTGTGTTGTGTTTTAGCATAATTAGGAGATCATTGAGTTTTTAGGGTAGTAGTCATGTTTTTGATTAATTTTTGAGAAAAATAATACCTTTTCAAAATGGTGTTATAGAATTGTGTGATATGTATATATTGTGAACATTATGGATCTTGTTATGGCATTAGAATTAGGAACATCATAATCACTTGCTAACAATTCCATGAACCGAATAGGTATTAGCATTTAATATTGGCCCTATGCCATGTATGTGAAATTCTACTTAGTTCCCTTTGTGTGTTGAATTCAGAACTTGCTCGGTTAGTCTTGCCTAGGTTGAAGGATAGTCGATTAGAAAAGGATCATAGGTCGTTTTTTAATTTTGTGCACTTTTAGCCTAAATAACCTTCTCAATGTGAAATAGCATCCTTAGATCCCTATTTTGAGCCTTATAGCCTATTTTTATTGTTTTACTATTCACCTTACCATTTGTGTTGCAATGACCTATTTTGTCCCTAGTCCTCCTTATACATTATGCACCTCAACTTAGGCAAAATGCCTAAGTTGAGGGTAGCTATCATAGGGGTGTGTAGTGTAACGTGGATATGTAAAAGGGTAAAATAACAAAAAAAAATTAGGTAGGTATAGGTTTGGTAGCAAAAGAAAAAAGAAAAAGAAAATAAAAATTATGAAAAAGTAAAAAAAAAAGAATAAAGACGACACCTAACCTGAATGTGCTTTAAAATAAAAAGGGAGAAATAAGAGTAGAATAAAAAGGAAATTAGCAAGTAAGACCCCAAGGTTAGTGTAGTTCCAAGGAAACTTTGTCACTTGATATGTTCATGTGTACCATACCAACCCCCAAACCTATATTACATGCAGAGAAAAGTCCTATAGTGATCTTAACTTGACTGTCTAAATGTTAAGGGAAAGCCTATGGTATTTGATACACATTTATTGGAACTTCTCTTCTGAGTGTGAGTGTCTCTTGACTGTCCCTATATTGACATGCATTATTTTATATGAGTGAGTGAGACATCTTTGTTATGAGGGCACATGAGTCATATTGCTAGTTGCTTACAGGTTTGGGTAGTGTAACTTGTACATATGGATGGTTGTTTGTTGCTAATGTTATGCCATACCTTGATCCCATTGTGTCACATTGTTGTGCTTCATGTTGATACACGGTTAGTGTTGAAAATTTGAGATTAGAGGGGGTGTGGTGATTTGTAATTAAAGTGTTTATTGACTGCCTTGAATAGCTTAGATTTTCTGAATTAAGCGTCATATTTTATTCTGTTTTGTTTTGTTTCCTGAGGAATGCAAATATTCTATGTTTAGGTTGTTGAAGTGCTATATAACTATAGAACTTTTGATGCTTAAAACGAGAAAAATATGCAAGTTTTTTAGGTTGTCTTGTTAAATATGATGCTTTTTGGGTATGTTTTCAGTAAACTAGGTTTTGGATGCTAAGTTCATGAAAAAGATGAAAAATGATGTTTTTGGCTACTTATGTGATCAATTATGGGGGCTCAAGACACTTTCTAGATTGTTCGTTGACGAAAACATGTGCGGGAATTGAAGAAGAGCTGAAAAATAACTTTCAGAACTTGTTAAGTCAAAATGTAGATCGCATGTAGAACATGTGGACCGCATGTATGCAAAACATGTGTTTGAAGTCCAAAATCCCTAGATCGTAAGTGTAGGAATTTTTGGTATGAGCACATGCGGTCTCCACATGTGCCCAACCTCAAGCCGCATGTACTACATGTTCCCAAGGTCAGGGCGCATGTAGAGACCACATGTAGCCACCGACCCTTTTTTCTCCTATTTCGATCGGGCTTTGGTTTTAGAATTTGCTCATGTACTATAAATACCCCTTATGTGTTTTTTAGTAGAATTTATGGACTCTTGATACTCACAAACATATTTTGATTCCAAGATTTAATTTTAATATTTGAATTCTCTTGTATTGACTTTGATTGATTAATTCAGTTACAGTTTTGGGTTTTTACTTATTATTGTGATTTCATCTTATTCTTTCAATCATGAATGTTATTGATTAATTCACAAGCATGAGTGGATAAAAACCCTTAGCTAGGGTTGTGGAAACACTGGCAAATTGATGAAGTAGGGGAAGTTCTAGTGTTATTCTAAATCGATACCCATGCATGCATTGTGTTATCTTTACTTTAATAGTTATCTTAACGGTTGAAAACGTTAGGATTCCACCTAGATTATGGCTACTTACTCCAAAAAGGGGGTAATGACTAGGAAAAGATAATGACAACAATAATTTGAGGTTTAACTGTCGATCCATGCTACTAGGTATTATTTAAGTAAGATGGTTAGCTTTCATCTAATAACTAGAGACTCAAAAGGTAATAGTTAACTAAGGTCAAAATAAAGGTTAGTAAGGCGATATCTTGAGACTCAAAAGGTAAAGGGTGAAATCTATCTGCTCATCCAAAAGATAGTAGATGATACATATTTAATCGATTCTGTATGCAAGGTATTGAGTTGGTTCAACGAAGAACGATAAGCCTACAGAGTTGAGAAGGTAGGGGGAACACAATCCGAGTGTTCACCTAGACTGATTACAAAGTTGATATTAACCACTTGTTCGATAATTCTACTCAAATCCCCTTATTTACTTTTCTAGTTCCACCCGTTGATTACAACAACTGAGAGTCACAGTTCCACATATTCCCTTGGGATTAGACCCCAGTCTTTGTTAGGTTTCTATATTAGATAGCGACCATAATCATCTTCAGAGTGAAGGTGTAGCTTAAGAGTTATCAAAGACCACAATAGTAACTAAAAATAACAATGCGAAAGCTAATTAAAAGGAAATAAAAGATAAATAGATAACTCTTTGAAATCTAAGAGTCAATACAACAATCGGTAAACCCACATCTATCCATAATAGCCTCTAAAACTAGAATATCAAATAGGCTGGGACATGACCCCGACCATGACTATTGAGTCAAAATAAAAAAATATGGAAATGATATGACCTTTTGAATGATGGAGGTTTACCATTTCATAGGTACTCAATGCATATGCTAATCCACCTAACATTGTACAGGGTAAAAAGAAGTGTCTTTGGACCCTACATTATGAAACAATGTAGAATCCTTGGACGGTTAGCAGGGTGAGCGCTAGCATGTAACTCATGGGATATGATAACATAATGCCATGTCCAAAAAAATCAGTCAAAACCATAATGCACACGTTTATATCCATATGTATAAGATGTCAGGATAGGGAACAAGCTTTAAGAATGAGATTTTAAAGTCACTACCCTTGACTATGTAGTTCTAATCCTCCTAAAAACACCCACGGGCTATATGGGTCCATCTACCCCCACCATAAGGGCCCCAATATGTGTTAGAAGCGGGAACCAAAGAAGTCCAAGGAAAGGATAGGGAATCCACAGCCCCACGCCAATCCAAGGTATATATATAGTGTATGAACTATGACACAGTCATAAAAAACCCCATACTGGCAAACGTGGTTTCCAGTATCGGTCACAGACCTCAACCTGCTACACAACCCCCTTTAAGCCCAATTAAGACACTTGCACATAAACCCATCCATTTAACAATGGAGATATTTATCAAGGCATTAATAGTTTGGTATCGTCATACCAATTAGGCTTAAAAGCTAGTTCATGTAAGATAGGGGAATCCATGACCCCCATCCGCCTATCTAAGTTAGGGAGTCCACGACCCTCATTTGACTCCCAAACTCCAATTTAAAATCAATCCATTGCCTCATTTATGCTCACCATTAACCTTTTATGCAATGCAAGGTTTCAAAAGTGAAGTAATTTATGTATATATATCCATGTTTCAAACCAATTTCAGAAGTTCGGTTGAGGTTAAAACCAATTCCAAACCATTAAACCATTAAATTTGGTAAACCCATGTTCCCCATTCCAATTCCCACACCAACACATTCATTTAGTTTAAAATCATGATAATAAAGCATAAAAAATCAATTTAAAACCATGGGAATTCAGTTCATGTAATAATGATTCCAAACATCTCAACCCATATTCAAAATCAAACAATTAAATGACATGGATAACAATTTAAATATATGTTTTTGCATAAAATCAATATAAGGAAGTGACATGCCTAAAATATACAAGAGTTTGTAATCAATTTGAAGGAGCCCGAATGATGAATTCCCTATGAAACCCTTAAGCTTTTCCTGGGTTTTGAGTTTAAGAGTGATAGGGAGTAATTTGATATTTGAATACTGAAAAAAATAAGCTTACTTTATGTTTAAGGTTTGTACAAGGGTGAAAAGTCCCAAAATCCCCTCACCCCAAGTGAGAACATTAAAAACTACAAGAAAATTATGCCTTGGCATGGCACTCCAATATCGCGGAGACTATCCTCTGTACCACTCCAATATCACGGAGGGTAGCCTCCATGACACGGTGAAAATGCGAAGGTTAATCTCCATGGCACATTGATATTGCGGACCCCTATTTCCTCGAGGTCCTAAAATGTCCCCGAACCGTTTGCAAAAATTTTGAAACTTTCTCGGTTTACCCTCTTAACATCCCTAAACACAATTTAAGTCAAAAATTGATATTGTGAACATGGGAAGGTCAAAAATAAATTTGTTGAAACCTTAAGGGTCTTACAAGAATCTATCATGTCCCTCTTACACTCACCACTCAACACTTGATCTTACACTCACCACTCAACACTTGATCATGGATAATGCAAAATCTCATATCCTTAAATTGACGACTCTAAATCTGCTCAAATAGCGAGGAACATGCCTCAACAATAGCAAGAATCATCCAAGGGTCTGAATTATTATGTTGCACCATCAAGTTGGCTAAGGACTGGATGCCAATGGCCTCTAAGAAACTGTAATACAAGCCAAGTGACCCATACACACCTCCTTCCGGCCCAAGGCATCTACTACCACATTTTCCTTGCCCAGATGATAGAAGATAGAGGTATTATAGTCCTTAAGCAACTTCATCTATCTACACTGCCTAGAATTAAGCTCTCTCGGGGTCATAAGATGTTGAAGACTATGATGTTTCATGAAGAACTAACAATGTCTTGCCATAAATATAATGTCTCCAAAGCTTAAGCATAAAAACTACCATTGCCAACTCTAAATTATGAAAGGATTAGTTGTGCTCTCGCACCTTCAACTACATTGATGCATAAGCAATAAATTGACCTCATTGCATCAATACATAACTTAAGCCAACACCAAAAGCATCACATTACACGGTGAATCCCTCACTGTCAATATAAAGAGCCAAAACATAAGCTGAAGTGAGAAATCCCTAGAGCTTTCCAAAGATCGACTCATACTCCCCTTACTATCAAAAATGGAACTCTCTATGAGTCAATCTGGTTATCGGCGCTGCACTAGAGGCAAAACTCTCAATGAACAACCTCTAGTAACCTACCAAACTAATAAAGCTATGAACCTCAAAAGGAGATGTAGGCCTGGTCCAATCATGAATACCATCAATCTTTGTTTGGTATACAATTATCCCATCCTTAGACACCAGATTCCCAAGAAAGGTCAATGCCTCAAGCAAAAACTCAAACTTAGAGAATTTTGCAAAAAGCCTATGATCTTTCAAAGTCTCGAGCACATCCTCAAATATTGTATATGCTTATCTCTACTCTTTTAATACACAAGGATGTCGTCGATGAACACAATTACAATAAAATGAAGATACAGCCTGAACATATGGTTTATTAAATCATAAACGCGATTGTGGTATTAGTTAGCCCAAAAGATATCACTAGAAACTCATAATGACCATATCGGCTTCTAAAGGTTGTCTTTGGAATATCCTTAGCCCGAATCCTCAATTGATGGTAACTAGACCGCAAATCAATCTTAGGGAACAATTTCACTCCCTAAAGTTGGTCAAATAAATCAACAATGCGTGGAATAGGATATCAGTTCTTTATTGTCACCTTATTAAGCTACCTATAATCATATGCATGGAATCATCCTTCTTATTCACAAACAAAACAAGATCTCCCCAAGGAGACATACTTGGTCTAATGAAACCTTATTAAGAAGATCCTGAAGCTAAGAATTTAGATCCTTAAGCTCGACAGAATCCATACTGTAAGGTTCCATAGAAATAGGTCGTGTGCCCGGCTCAAGGTCAATAACAAACTCTATATCATGCTTAAGTGGAAAACCAAGTATATCGGTAGGGGAAACATTATGAAACTCATGAAGTATAGGAATAGAGTCGAGCGATGGACTCTCCACACTAGGATAAATATAAGAAAGATAAGACTCCCAACCACTCAAAATAAGTCTCCTATCCTGAATATATGAAATAATCCCCATCGGCTTATGGCTAATTGCTCCCTACCACAAAATTAGGGGTATGCCGGGCATGGCTAAGGTAATGATTTTGGTAAAACAATCCAAGACCGCATGATAATGGGATAACTAGTCCACGCCCAAAATCATATCAAAATCCACCATATCTAACACAATAATATCAGCTTGAGTACCAAACTTTTACACAGTCATAGCACATAATCTATAAACCCGATCCACCACTAAGAAATCACCTAAGAGAGTAGATACACATAATGGCATAGACAATGAATCCTAAGATAACTCTAACAGTGGGTCACAATAAGCAGACATATAAAAATAAGTGGATCCCAAATCTTCTAAGGCAAAATCCAACTGATGAAACTCCAAGATCATACCTATAATAATAGCATCTAAAGACTCAGCCTCGGGCCTAGTAGGTATGGCATACAATTGACCATGCCCACTACCTAGATGGGCTACTAACCGACCTCCTGCCTACCTACCTAAGAACCTTCATGAGCACCTTAGGGACCCATCCCTACGACCATGCATACCACCTCTATATAGGGGCAGAACTATCCAAATTAGTGGAACACTCTGAACTGAATAAACCATCAATCCACTGTCGGGACACTCTATCAAGAAATAACTAAATTTTCTACAACTATAACAAGCTCCAAGAACTGTACTGAAACCATAAGATCCTTCTGACCCAAAAATAACCCCACGACTAAAATAACCAATAGATAAACCCTTCAAAGGTCGATTGCAACTCTGGCTAGGATGATCACTAAAAATAGACTAACCTCCATCGATAGTCTAAAGTACAACTTGAACAGGCCTACTAGACAACCCTGATATTGATACGGCTTCTGCAAAGGGTACCTACCCTAAAAACCACTACCACTAAATCAGATATTGTAGCCTCTTATAATTTGGCCTCATAATACATCTCCTCCAAAAACTGAGCATCAAATATATGTTTGTAAGTTTCAGGAGTCAGTAAACTAACTAAAAATGTCAAAAGGATATTTATAGAATACAAAAAAGCCCTAGGAAACTATTCTCAAATAAAAGACGAAAACTAAGGTCAGTGGCCACTTACTGGTCAACCTACGGGCCATAGGTAGTCCCACGTAGGTGCCCTGGCAAACTAAGAACTCATAAAACTCTTTTGATTTTTCTTTTATAAGACCTATACTTGCACCTACAGACCATAGGTGGCACCTACGGGTCGTAGGTGCCCTCCGTAAGTGACAATGTCATATTTTCTGAACTTCTGAGTGTTTGGATCTTAATTTTTGACACATACATTGGAACCTACGCCCCATAGGTAGTACATACGGGATGTAGGTTCCCACTTCAGTGGTCCAAAACATCAACTTTCACTCTTTTCTTCTAGAATAGCTCCAGAACCTAATTTACTACAAAACATAACACAAAATACATCATATCTAACAAAAAGAGCTACGTAACTTGAATAATTTCATCGTTTTAAGCATTGAAAGTGCTATAAATCCATAGCACATCAACACCCTCGACTTAGAATGTTTTCATGTCCTCAGGCAACATATCATAACAAAATAAACTACAATACTTTAGTAAGAGAACTCTAAGCTATCTAAGACAGTCAGTTATCAACTTTAAGTTCAAACACATTACCCCTTCCTGTTTCAATATTTCAAAACCAACTTTGAATACATGAAGCAATAAGACACAAGGGAATCAAGATATGACATTACATTAGCAATAAACAACCATACATTTGTACAAGTTACACTACCTAAATAAGTAAGCAACTACCAATACAACCCATGTGCCCTCACAACAAGGAAGTCTCTCTCACTCATATGAAATTATTCATGTCAATGTAGGGACGATCAAGAGAAACTCACACTCATAAGAGAAGTTCCACCAATGCGCTTCAAATACCATAGGCTTGCCCTTATTTTCTTTACCTTAGCTTTAAGACAGTTGAGTTAGGATTACTATAGGACTTTATTCAGCTTGTAATGTAGGTTTAGGGGCTGGTATGGTACATATAGATATTTAGTGACTAATACACCTTGGCACTACACTTACTTTGGTGCACTCATCAACTAATTTTCTTTTATTTCACCCTTATTTCTCCCTATTTATTCTTTTATTACACATTCAGGTAAGGTGTGGTTTCTTTTATTCTTCATTTTTCTCTTATTCTTTTTTTTTTGTTTTTCTTGTCTACCACACCCAACCTTACTATGATTTTTCTTATTTTACCTTCTTCATACCCACTTCACATTATACACCCTTATGATAGCCACCCTCAACTTAAATGATTTTCCATAGTTGGGGTGCACAATTTCAAATAATGACCAGGCCAAAATAGGTTCATTGTAACACAAATGGGAAGGTGAAAGGTATAATAAAAAAATAGTCTATAAGGCTCAAAAATTGGGATCAAGGGATACTCATACACACCTGGAAGTTCATTTAGAATAAAAGTGGACTAATATCAAAAATGGCCTATGATCCTTTCCTAATCTAGTATCCTACACCTAGGAAAGATTAACTGAGCAAGTTTTGGGTTCAACACACAAAGGCAACTAAGTAGTATCTAACACAAACATGGCCAGGGTAACATTACAACCAATTTTCAATCTAGTTCATGTATTTTTCAGCAATGATTATTATGTCCCTAATCCTAATTCCATAACAAGATCCACAATGATCATATGTATTGTCACGAACCAAACCAGGGACTAGATATAATGGTCATCCCAAGTCTAACAAAGATTGGGGACCCCCTTAACCCAACCCAACTGCCTATTACAGCCTCGAATGAGCTGAATTTTGAATTTATAACAAGATAGCATTATTGTTCATATCAAGACTCTAGGATAGGATCACGACCATCATCGACCTAATCGAGTCTAACCGTACCAAACCCAACTATCCATGCCATACCAAACCAAAGAGAATATCAAAACATAATATAATAATCATTCCCAAAATATAATATGATAGAACAGTGAGAAATTATGTTTGATGATGCCAGCCTCCCAGCTTATTCCAATGCCAAGGCCGACACCAATACCGATCTATCCCATACCAATTCCCAGAAGTACCACAAGTCCTCTATCCAAAAGAATACAAATCTGATTAGGATATACCCCCAACCATGGTCAAAACTAATAGCCACAATGAAAACAAAATGTCTAAGAATGTCCATATTATGAAATAGAGCCATCTAGAAAGATGGAAGCTCACAACTTTAATCCAAATGTTTTCCCCAAGTAAAACACAAAGTAGGAGGAGTCAAACGGCCGATTCCTACATAGCATGGGTATACAGCCGCCAGTAGATGGGTTAGCGAGTGACCGCTAGCATGTATCTCAGGAAAAGGATACAGTAATGCCATTTAAACAACCAATTAAAACCATCCATTATGAACACAACTATACATATATATAAGTGTTGGGAAATACAATTAGTGTTTAGCATACATTTAAAACCTTTTACCTGGGTTGTGTAACTTTGTCGTTTAACCACACCGATGGGTCATATGGGTTCAGCTGCCTCTACTAAAAGAGTCCCAGTGTGTGAGCCACTCGAATAGGAAATATCCAATGGGATGAATATTATATCCCTCCAATATAAAAGGTGGCATTCAGAAGTGGCCATCAAATACCCCTCATATCGGCAAATATGATTTTCCAATTTTGATTCCCCCAAAACCTCTACCTTTCATGGCTCAGTTACACATCCCACCATTAATGCCCAAATTAAAACCATGCCAAAACCAATCCAATTACCCTATATTAACCAAGTCTATTTATTTTTGATATCGTCATACCAACCATATTTTCAAGATTTATCCATAGCCAAACCATTTAGGTTAAGGGGACTCTCAAGTGCCCTATCCATTTAAAGATTAACCTCTTGGGAGACTTCTATGTACTCCACAAGCAAAATCAATAAGCCTTTAACTTTTGTAAATCATTTAAACCATTTATTGTTCCATGCATAAGCTGAAATGAGCAAGAGTTCCATTTAAAGAAGTCAATGCAATGAACATATCTCTATAAGCATTTATCAAATCTTGGGGCATAATATGACCAAAACCAATTCCAAAAACCATTAAACTATTACTATGAAAACCAATTTCCCAAAACCATCATTGATGCATATTAAACCATAGGAAACCATAATCAAGCCATTATAAACAAAAAAACCCCAATTAATAGTTGAAAACCATACATCATTTAACATTGAAATGATGAAAACAACCATAAATTTCATGAATTTTTAGAAATAGTAAGTAGGAAAAAGACACATGCCTTAAACCGAGAAAGATGATGGAAGAAAATCACCAAAGCAAGCCCCAAAATAATCCCCAAGTTGAAACCCAATCTCTCTTGCCCCAAAATCTCTTGAGAGAATTATTGAATATTAAGGAATAGCTTTCTAAATGTTAATGAATAGAATAATTAGGTAAATAACCTCCTAAGTATATTAGAAGTCGTGGCTCATAATAAGGGTAAGTAGGGAAATGTCCAGAATACCCCCACTTAAATCCTTTAAAAACCCGTCACAGGGATACGACTGACCCTCTTACAAGTTATACCCTTTCTTATGATTGGTTCCCACCATTCGTTCCCCGGGCTTAACTTTTGGATCAGACACTGTCCATTATACAAATCATCCAACCAAGTCGTAACCTCAGTATACAATTTGTACCCATGATCCGTATCCCTAGCAGAATCAATTACCAAGAGGATCAAACACTGCCAACCATATGAGTCCCTGAAACGACTAGTATCCAAGCCTTATGACTCATACCATTAAGTCATGACCATTCCAGTAATCAAAACTATCCTACTAACTAACATTAGTCAACTTACGACAGGTCCATACTACTCATACCCCAGCATACAGCTCATATCCATAAGTCGTATTAGGTCCAGAGAATGGTTTTCAATAAAAACTTTCTAAGCCCAAAACCCAGGATGTAACATTATCCCCCACTAGGAACATTTATCCACAAATGATGCACAAGGTCGAGGTAACCGCACATAGAGTCATTTCCATTATCAAACATCCCTTTAACAAAGTTTCAAAAAACAAAGAGGCAAAGATATTAATCTTTCCTTTAACAAACTCAGCGAAAAAAGATGTGTTCAAGAACACATACCTTCCGCGAATACCAGGAGAAAAAAACAAATGCTGATACATGAACTTCATGTCCTCTTCCGCTTCCCACTATCTTCTTCTACCTTATGGTTTCTCCACAAAACCATAACCGAAGCCACATCCTTGGTCCACAATCGATGAACTTTTCTATCCAATATCTCAACCGGGACCTCTTCATAAAATAGAGAATACGAGATATCCAAGCCTCCCAAAGTAATAACCAAAGAAGGATCGCCAACATACCTCCACACATGGAAACATGAAAGATTGATGAACCAAATCCAAACTCGCAGGCAACTCCAACTTATAAGAAACATTGCCCACTCTTCGCAAAATCCCATAAGGACCAATAAATCGAGGACTGAGCTTTCTACTCTTGCCAAACTGCACTACTCCCTTCATGGGAGACACCTTTAGGAACACTCTGTCCCCAATTTCAAACTCCAAGTCTCTACACCTAACATCCACATAGGACTTTTGGTGACTCTAAAATGCCTTAAGCCTATCCCTAATAACCTTTACCTTCTCCATAGCTTGATAGACCAAATCGAGACCAAACATATCCGCCTCACCAAGATCAAACCATCTAATAGGAGATCTACACCTCCTACCATACAACACCTCAAAAAAAGCCATATCAATACAGGAATAATAGCAATTATTGTAAGTAAACTCCAACAAAGGTAGATGATCAACCTAACTTCCACCATAATCAATCACACATGCCTGGAGCATATCCTCTAATGTCTGAATAATTCTCTCCACTTGCCCATTCGGCTGCGGATGGAAAGTAATACTCAGACTAACCTTAGTCTCCAATCCCTTCTAGAAAGACAACCAGAAATGAGATGTAAACTACGTACCATGATCAGAAATAGTTAAAACAGGCACCCCATATAGCTTTACAATCTCTTAAAATAATTCTTCGTCGAAAAGGTAGTCTTTACCGACAAAAAGTGAGCAAACTTGATCATCTTATCCATGATGACCCAAATCAAATCTAAATAACTCTAAGACCAAGGAAGACTGATAACGAAATCCATATTGATCATCTCCCACTTTTATTAAGGCAACTCTACTTCTTGATGTAAACCACCAGGCCTTATATGCTCAATCTTAACCTATTGACACACCATACACTTGGTCGTAAAGTGAACCACATCCCTCTTCATACCATACCACCAATAGATATCCTTGAGATTATGATACATCTTTGTCAAACCAGGATGGACAACATAGCGCGAATCATGCACCTTAACCAAAATCCTTTGTCGCAACCCATCGACATTCGGAATACACAACCTCCCTTGGTACCATAAAGTACCATCACCACTAATCTCAAACACCGTAACCTTTTTCCCACCAACATCACTCTTGATTTTCACCAAGACTGGATCCAATACTTGCTTTACCTTAATTTCTACACCAAATAACAATCGAATCACTTCTTGCACCATTGCACTACTATTTTTGGAATCTAAGAGACAAACTCCAAGATTGGACAAATAGTGAATATCCTTTACCAATTCCCACTTTCCTTCCTCCACATGAGTAAAACTCCCCATAGATAACCTACTAAGAGCATCGGCAACCACGTTAGTCTTACTTGGGTGGTAGAAGACTCATATCATAATCTGTGAAAAGCTCAAGCCATCTCCTTTGCCTGAGATTAAGCTCCTTCTATGTGAATACATACTGGTCTCTTAGGATCAAAAAAGATATCCACATGAACACCATACAGATAATGTAGCCATATTTTCAAAGCAAACATGACTGCTAACAACTCCAAATCAAGAGTAGGATAATTCCTCTTATTAACCTTAACTGCCTGTAAGCATAGGTAATCACCTTCTTATGCTGCATCAAAACACAGTTAATCCCTACATAAGATACATCACAATATATCACAAACCCATTATTACCTTCTGACAAAGTCAAAATCTAAGCCGACGTTAACCTATTTTTCAATTTCTCAAAACTTCCTTCACAAGTATCCAACCAAGAAAACTTAACCTTTTTCTACATTAACTTAGTCAAAGGAGCAGCTATCGATGAGAAGCTTTCCATAAATCATATATAATACCTGGTTAAACCCAAGAAGCTTTGAACATCGGATGGAGTCATGGGCCTAGGCCACCCCTTCACTGTAGAAACCTTTTGAGAATCAACCTTTATCCCCTCACTAGAAATAATGTGACCCAAGAAAGTAACAGCACTCAACCAAAACTCACACTTAGAGAACTTGTAAACAACTATTGTTCTTTTAAGGTCTGAAACACCATACGAAGGTGATTAGCATGATCCACCTCACTCTTCGAATATACCAGAATGTCATCAATAAATATAATAACAAAGAGATCCAAATACTACCTAAAACCCTATTCATCAAATCCATAAAATGCCACCTGAGAATTTGTAAATCCAATGACATCACCAAGAACTCGAAATGCCCATATCGAGCATGAAAACCCATCATAGGGATATCCACCTCCCTAATCATAAGCTGATGGTACCCAGACAAAAGATCTATCTTGGCAAAGAACTTGGCACCCTATAACTGATTAAACAAATCATCTATCCTTGAGAGAGGATACTTGTTCTTGACCATTACCTTGTTCAACTGCCTGTAGTCAATGCACATCCAAAGGGAACCATCCTTCTAACGCACAAACAACATCGGTGCACCTCACAGAGAAATACTAGGACGAATAAACCCCTTATCCAAAAGATCCTTAATTTGCTCCTTGAGTTCCTTTAACTCAACCGGAGCCATTCTATACGAAGGAATAGATATTGGACGAGTGTCTAAAAGTAAATCAATACCAAACTCTATTTTCCTATCAAGAGGAACATCATGAAGATCATCCGAAAAAACCTATAGAAACTAATTTACTACCAAAACTAACTTCAATGAAGGATCTTCCGAGTTAGAATCTTTAACTCAGACCAAGTGATAAAGACACACTTTAGAGATTAACCTTTGAGCTCTAAAATAAGAAATAAATCTTCCCTTAGGAGTTAAAGAACAACCTTCCCATTCTATTTTTGGCTCATTGGGGAACGTAAAGATGACCTTATAAATCTGACAGTCTAAAGATATATGACAAGAATGCAACCAATCCATACCTAAAATCACATTAAAATCATCCATTCCCAACTCAAAAAAATCTACCAAGGTTTTCCTATCAACAATAGATACCACACATACCCTATAGACCTATTTAGCAATGATCGAGTCTCCTACTATGGTAGAAATAGAAAAAGGATTTGAAATAACTTCTGGATCAAAACTAAAAGACACAGCTATATAAGGAGTCGTATAATAAAGAGTGAAGCTCGGATCAGGAAAAAAATATACATCACGAGATAAGAGATGTAACATACTAGTAACAACAGCAGGTAATGCCTTGGATTCCTATCGGGATGTCAAAGCATACTACCTATTTCGACCAACGCAAGAACCAGGAGCAGTAATAGAAGCAGATGCCACACCACCAGGTGTAGAAGAAGAAGATGAAGCCACTAGAATCTTATTCGCCAATGTAGCAACCTTATTAGCCAAATAATTTTTGATCCAATGGCCTACCTAGTTGTACTTAAAGCACTTATCTCTATATTTCTCATAGAATCCCTGATGAGGACGACAACGGAACTAACAAGGAGGACATAAAAAAATAGACTGACCTCTGCTCACCTAGATTGGGCAACCTGAGCCAGACAATTATCACTACCCTGGTGACGTCTGTCGCCTGATTGTTGTGGGAAAGAAGCACTGGCAGCAGAGAAGGAACCAAAACTCCCCTACTTTTTTTCAACCACTTTCCACCATCTCTATCACCCCAAGACTGCACACCTTTTTTATTAAAAAATCTACCCCATTTTCCCTGTCTATTCCCAAATTCTGCCTGTTTTCCCTTCTCATCCTCAACCTGCTGCATATGAACTATCACCCTAGAGATGTCCATATCCCTAATTAGTAAAGCAGTATTGCTCTCCAAAATTAGATCTCTATTCAGCCTAAAAGAGAACTTCCTTATTCTCGACCTCATATCATCTACCAAATCAGGAGCATACCTTGACAACTAATGAAACTTTAAGGCATATTCCCTTACAGACATCCTTCCTAGCCTGAGGTCCATAAACTCCTCCATATTAGCTTCCCTAAGTTATCGATGAATGAAACAATCCATGAAGGCATTAGAAAAGGCCTCCCATAACCCTTCTATTTCCATATCACCCTTATCTCTATCCCACTTCTCATACCACTGATAAGCAGCATTATTGAGTTAATAAGTTGTAAAGCTAACTCCCTACACATCAGAAGCTTGCATAACCTAAAATATTTTTTCCAGTTAATCCAAGAAGCCCTATGAGTCTTCCTCTACTTTTACTCCTATAAAAGTAGGAGGACCCATCTTCGTAAATTGACCAACCCTTGTGGCCTCAATAGACAAAGCACTAGTTGCACCTCACTCATCCTGAGCAGCAACCATCTAAGCAATAATATAGATAGACTGATAAAACTCCATGTTCATCATGTTACCCTTAGGGACCTGAGGAGCAGTGGGAGGAATAGAAGAAACTCCATCATAATCAAGAATAGGACCATAAGATCAAAGATGTACTCTAGACGTTTAAGGTACCCCTTCAGCATTATCCCCAGATGAGCCAGAAGGATTCCTTTTCATTCTAGATCTAGGAGGCAATATCTGAAAGACAAATAACCAAGGATTAGAGAAGATTCTAGGAATGAGAATTTCAAGAAAGTAAAACATTCCTAAATTTCTTGCAGCCTCTCAGTTATGAGTATGGCACGTTATACACCCCTAAAAGAGACTCTACTTAACACGGCTTTGTGGACTTCCCAGTTTATCATGAACCTAAAGCTCTGATAACAACTTGTCATGACCCAAACAAGGGCCTAGACATAATGGGCATCCCAAGTCCAACCAGGATTGGGGACCGCCCTCTTAACCCAACCCAATCGTCTATTACAGCCCCAGGTGAGCTGAATTTTAATTATATAACTAGATAGCATTATTGTTCGTATCAAGAATCTGGGATAGGATCACGACCATGACCAACCCAACTAAGTCTAACCATACCAAAACCAACCATCCATGCCATACCAAACCAAAGAGAATACCAAAACATAATATAATAATCAATCCCAAAATATAATATGATGGAACAGTGAGAAATTATGTCCGATAATGCTAGCCTCCTTTGCTTATTCTAATGTCAAGGTGACACCAATACTGATTCCACCCATACCAACACCCAAAAGTACCACAAACCCTCTATCCAGAAGAATAAAAATATTCGGTTAGGATATGCCTCTAACCATGGCCAAAACCAATATTCAAAATGAAAATAAAATGTCTAAGAATGTCATATCATGAAATGGAGCCTTACGGAAAGATGGAATCTCACCACTTCAATCCAAATGTTGTCCCCCAGTCAATCACTATATAGGAGGAGTTGAACGGTCGGTTCCTGTATAGAATAGGTATATAGCCACCCGCAGACGTGTTATCGGGTGACCGCTAGCATGTATCTCAAGATAAGAATAAAGTAATGCCATTTAAACAACCAAGTAAAACCATCCATTATGCACACAACCATAATATATATATATATAAGTGCTAAGAAAAGGAATCTGTTTTTAGAATGTATTTAAAATCTTTTACCTGGCCTATGTAACCTTATCGTTTAACCACACCCATGGGTCGTATGGGTTCAGCTCCCCTATAGAAAGAGTCCAGTGTGTGTAGCCATACGAATAGGAAATATCCCATGGGATGACTAGTACATCCCTCCAATATAAAATATGACACTCGCACGTGGCCATGAACGACCCCTCATATTGTCAAATATGAGTTTTCAATTTTAGTTCCCTCGGAACCTCCACCTTCCATGAATAAATTACACATCCTTCCATTAATGCCCAAATTAAAATCATGTTCAAACCAATCCAATTACCATTTATTAACTAAGGCCATTTATTAGTGGTATCGTCATACCAACCATACTTGTAAGATTTATCCATAGCCAAACCATTTAGGTTAAGGGGACTCTCAACTGCCCTATCCGTTTACCATATTAACCTCTTAGGAGTTTTCCATGTACTCCACAAGCAAAATTGTAATAACCCATACTTCTACCTAGCTTGAAATCATCCCAAGAATGTTAAAAACTTACTTTGAAAAATGAATCCATTTTTTACATATGGAATTTCTAAGATTTTTATATTTTGTTGAGTGAGAAATTGAATAAGCTTTCCATTGATACCCATTTTGTTAAAATCTAGTATTGGGGTAGAAAGTTATGGCTGAAATACAATAAACAGTCAAAACTGCCCAGGTATGACGGTGAGAGCCGATGGACCGTCGAGCTAGCGACGGACCATCGCCCAAGACATCGCAGCGAAGACAGTGAGATCACATTCTACCTAAGAGCAATGGCTCAGGCCAACGGATCATCAAGATAGCGATGGACCATCGCCCAAGCCGTCATAGGAGAGGCAGTGAACCCCTATTCTGCCCAAGTGCGATGGTCAGGACCGACGGACCATTGACCTAGTGATGGATCGTCGTACCCACCATCCATATTTCGTTCAGTTATTTTAACTCATTTTTAAAAGGGGCTTTTTGGTCTTTTACCACCCTTTCTAATACGTAATAATATCATATCAAGGCTCATAAGTTCATTATCTATCTACAATATCAAATTAGGATTTTTTCTCAAAGATAATCCCCAAGAATAAGATCCAAAATCTTCTTTAAGAAACTAAAAGATTCAAGTTCTTTAAGTCCAAGAACTTCAAGAAACTCACAATCAAGGTATATCATGTGTTGATTCATGGGTCTCTTTCACCCATGAAGCTCAAGAATCTCTTTTCAAAATCCAAGATTTGTGTATTGATGAATGTTCATGATTTAAATTGAATTAAAATTTATTTTCATGTTGTTTTGGGGTTTTGATTCATGATTTAAATTACATAATCCAATGATTGACCCTAGTATATGATGATTTGCATAATAATCATGATAAACCCTTCAAATTTGCAAATTTATTTATGCAACCATGACAATTAGATGCATTGATGATGGTATAACCAAAGTATGCTCTGCATGAGTTTGATTGAATGCCTATGTGAAGAAAAAGTGTCATACTAGAATGATAATATGAAATACCCATTCATGTACGAGTTTATGCATGTCAAGTGTTTGTTGGAATGTCTTAGTCAATGAATTATGGATATATGTGTAACCATTATGGTGCTTAGAACTTGTACCTCATGAAATTTCCAACTTATTATATTATGGATTGTGATATTGGTCATGTATTCAAGAAAGTCATGCTTTGTTAGTTTCCTTCTATCAAGTCCTGGGGGTACTTGTACCCAAAAATTTAGTTGTGTGCGTAGAATCTGTGTCATGTTTTCATGATACTATCAGTCAAGCCATGATCTATAGAATTCAGTCAGTCTTATGACTCAGGAAAACACAGTAAACTCAGTAAACTCAATAATTCATGTAATCTTAGAGATCTTAGGACTTCAGTAATCTCAGTAGTATTCTTTCGATCAACGAAACTCAGTTAACTCAGTCCAGTCAGTTCAGTTAATCATGTTCAGTATCTATTCATATGGGAGTAGAAATTAGCACCGAGTGAACCCAAGGATGGAAACCCACCTATTAAATGAGGGTGTGATTCTTAGAAGCAATCCTCGCATTCTAAAACTACGTAGCTAGCATAGGTTGAGTCATCATAGCCTGTTATATAAGGGTGGATGATGTGACTTAGCCTATTATATGAGGGTTCCCACTATTCTCACAAGAGTTACCTGGTATATGAGGGTTACTCACAGATTGTCCTTACTAGTGGCACAGTATTGACACCTTTTCAATTGGGGTTACAGATTGGACCCCAACTCAGCTATATTGCGTTATTTGGGACATATCGGTTAGATAATTCCTTCCTATAGTTTAAGTTATAGATTAGAACTATCAGATACATTCATTCAGTCTCAGTAATAGAACTCAGGTAGTTTTACAAAATTCAGGACTGTCCAGATACAGTCAACTTAGAACAGTACGGAACTCAGCTAGTTCCATCAGAACCTAGACTGTCAGATATAGTCACCCAGTATTTGTTATTTTAGTTATATAGTTATTAGTATCTCATGTTATCAGTACTCAGATTTAGTAATCATGTTATCACACACTCAGTTAAAGTTATTATGTATTCATGCATGTATTCTAATGTTCATGTTATTCAGTCAGTTAGTATAGTTCATGCATGTGAACCCTATGCATTCAACCTACCTCACATACATACCAGTACATTTAAACGTACTGACGCATTTGCGCTATGGTGTTTTATACCATAGGTTCAGAAGCACAAGCTCCAAAGCATTAGTATCATTCCAGTCTTAGTAGTCAGAGTTAGCAGTGAGTCCTCATCCTTTGAGGACATGACCATTACTTTATTATCTCATTAATTAACTTATTTCAATAGTTGGAGTTAGTTGGGGACATGTCCCATCAACTCGTTATTCAGTCAGTTAGAGGCTTTCAGATTAGCATGTTCAGACAGTTATTTCAGTTGTTTTGGGTATTTCATACCCCACCCAGATGTTATATTTTATCAGATATTATGTCTCAGTTTTGAACCTTACGGCCTTACAGCCTTTATTTCTATATTATACAGTATATTATGCAGTGTTCAGGGATAGATATCAGTCATGGGTTAGCTTGTGGTCCTTCGGGGTCATGAGCACCGTGTAGCATTTCGAATACCAGATTTAGGGCGTTACAAAAATCAACAAGCCTTTACCTTTGTAACCCATTTAAACTATTTATAGTTTCATGCATAAGCTGAAAACAAGCAACAGTTCCATTTAAAGAAGTCAATGCAATGAACATATCCTTATAAGCATTTTATCAAACACCTTGGGGGCATAATATGACCAAAAACAATTCCAAAGACCGTTAAACCATTACCATGTAACCCAATTGCCCAAAACCATCATTGATACATATAAAAGCATATTAAACCATAGGAAACCATAACCAAGAAATTATAAACAAAAAACCCCAATTAATAGTTGAAAACCATAAACCAACATTGAAACCAAGAAAACAACCTTAAAATTCATGACTTTTTAGAAATACTAAGTAGGGAAGAGACATTTGTCTTACATCGAGAAAGCTAATGGAAGAAAATCAACAAAGCAAGCCCCAAAGGAATCTCCATGTTGAAACCCTAACTCTCTTGTCCCAAAAGCTCTTGAGAGAATTATTGAATGTTTAGGAATAGCTTTCTAAGTGTTAATGAATAGAATAATAGGGTAAATAACCTCTTAAGTGTATTAGAAGTCGTGGGTCATAATTAGGATAAGTAGAAAAATGTCCAGAATACCCCAACTTAAGCCCCTTAAAAACCCGTCAGAGGGATTCGACTAACATCTTACGAGTCGTACCCTTCCTTACGATTAGTTCCCACCAATTGTACCTAGGCCTTAACCTTTGGATCACACATTATCCGTCATACGACTCATCTAACCAAGTCATAACCTCAATATACTATCCGTACCCATGATCCGTATCCTGAAAGAATGAATTACCAAGAGGGCTGCCCACCATATGAGTCCCTGATATGACTCGTATACAAGCCTTATGACTTATACCCTTAAGTTGTGACCGTTCCAGTGATCGAAACCATCCTACCAACTACCGTTGGTCAGCTTATGATAGGACCATACCACTCATACTCCAGCATATGGCTTGTTCTTTAAGTCATATTGGGGTCGAAGAACGATTTTCAAGGAAAAATTTCTAAGGCCAAAACCTCGGATGTAACACGTATATCCATATCACACTATTTTAAATCAAATTTTTAGAAGGGTGTCATTTTTCTCAAAAATCAATAAAAAAAACATGCCAACTGCCCTAAATACTCAAAATTCTCCTAATTACACAAAAATACAACTCAATATGAAATAAAACATATTACAGCACAAAAATTAACCTAGACATGCCGATTCTACAACCATACCGCGGCAAACAGGAAAAGAACACGGCAATAAAAAACCCCAACAGCTATGGTATACCCCACCCCCAACTAAAAGACTGTGCATTATCCCCAATGCATGAAAATAATATAAAGCAAGGGAATGAGGACATACCTAGGATGCACTAGGCTTTCGTGTCTGACATTGGTGCAAAAATAACTAAATACCTTGGGTTGCCTCCCAAGCAGCGCCTGATTTATCATCGAGGCACAGATTAGTTAACTTGGCTACTTAGACTTCGCCAAGCCTGACCTTATCAATTACCTTCACCTCTTTAAGATTACCCAAATAGAGCTTCACACATTGCCCATTCACTTTGAACGGGGATTCACCATCTCTTTTCAGCTCTATAGCACCATGAAGGAATGCCCTAACCACGGTGAAATGTCCAGACCACCTAAACTTTAACTTAGGACTCAAATTGGAACTCATATTATCCTCTTCATAACACCCTCAATAGTATCAACTTCATAATATTATTTGATGGACTTGAATAGAAACTCATATTATTAATATCACCATTAATTACTGGACTTGAATTAGAACTCAATTATCAATACCATATCGATTGTCGGACTTGAACTGAAACTCATATCAATAAACCATATCAATAAACCAATGGGTTTTACTTGGAATTAGTACCAACTCCCAAATACCAAACTAGAATAATATTTAAATATTTAATCTCCTTAAAGTCCCAAAATAAGCATTTTAAAAGGTATGACATAATTATATAAATCTATAAAATCTAACACAAGCCTTGACCTAAGGTGGGTTGGAGGGGCCTACTTCTAATACCCGAAACCTATTTTTAAGGAAAATTCTACCTCGAAATAGGCTAAGGTATAGATGTTTAATAAGCCATAATTATCCCTAAGATAACAATTCCATCTAAAACATGAGCAACTAAGTCAATTCCACCTAAATTATGATCCCAAGATAGCCTAATTAGTTAAAACAAGGATAATCATACCAATCATGCTTCCAATACCTAAATCCCATTCAATATCTAGCATAATATCATAATTTTACTACAAATTAGCTCAATCTATAAGGAAGGTAAACCTAGCCTACCTGGAAGCAGAAGAAAAGCCTAAAAAATACTCTAAACCATTGTTTTCCCCTTCTAAGAAGCTTTCGCAAGACGCCACACAATCGAAATCACAACTTCCATAATAGCATCTTTCTCACATCCTCCAAACCTCTATCATTAACAACTTCTATGCACTACCCCAAGAACATACACATAAACTTCAACTAACCATGACATGTATCAAAAACTTTGCCTCAGTTTTACTTCACACTTTAGCCTTAGCTAAAACAAGCATACGATGATCTTTCATCAATAAGAAAAATTTTCTCTATCTATCTAAACAACTATTCATCATCACTATCTTGACACAAGGAAAGGTCACTGAGACATTAAAACATGAGGACCTGAAACATGAACGGATACTATGAATAACTTGACACTTTAATGAGGCTTGAGAAATTGAGTATCATTATCATAGATTCATCAAAAAGATCTAAACTAAGGGCATACATAACATAAACTAAATTTTGCTAATCATTAGAAGTGTAGCATGAGTACCTAGAATTGAACATTGTAAATCATGATTACATGAGTCATTACTAGAAATTACCTCTATGGCAACGGTTCAAAAACCGTTGCGATAGATACATAAACCATTGCAATAGAGCTACCATAATGGTTTTACTAGTGTTAAATATGTGAGCATTGCGATAGAGCTACCGCAACAACTTTTACGACAGTTTCAACAACCATTGTATTAGATAGACCTATTGTGACAGTATTTTTTACCTCTTATTAGAATGATTCATATTGTCTATAGAAACGGTTAAGAACCATTGCAATAGAATATATTGCAACTACAGGAAAGCATTGCAATAACCATATTACAACAATTTTCGAATATCTAATGCAACATTTATTGGTCTTTTGCAATGACTTATAACTATCTATTGAAACGCTTTTTGACACTTATTGCAACACTTTTTGCTACCTATTGCAACGCTTTTTGACACCTATTGCAACATCTTTTGCTACCTTTTCAACGATTTTTGTCACCTATTGCAATGATGAATATATATACAAAGAGAGAATGATACTAATACATTATATATATATATATATATATATACACACACACATCACAACAAAATTTTTCATTAATATAATGATCCAAATTAAAATTTTATGCAACAAACTAGTAATCTAAACCCCAAAGCAAAACGTGTAAAGTCAAATGATCTTTAGTTTTCCCATATAGTATCGATAAGTTTCAGTAAATTCAAAATCAAAAAGATCGATATTAAAGAATCTATCAACAATTCAAAAATCTTCTCAAGTAAGGTCAATTTCTTCATCTCCGTCTTCAGTTTGGACACCTATAAAACAAGAATAAATAAGCTTAATTAGAATTTAAATGACAACATATTTAAAAATCAAGACTTGCCAAAATCCCCAACCCTGATTCATAATTAATTTTAGCGTAAACATTTTATTCTTTTTGAAGTAATGAAAATTTATACTATCGAATAGCACCCGGAGAGTGCAGGGGATGAATAGCATAGCCATTTTTAATATGCATCTTAGTACACTAGATACTATGAAAAGAACTGAGGACATGAACCATCTTATCTACTTCCAGTAACAACATACCCAATGTATTCCCACAAAATGGGGTCTGGGGAGTGTAAAGTGTACGCAAACACCATTACCTCAGATGAAGTAAAGTATCTGAGGTAAAGTATATACTCCCAGTACATTTCATTTTTAGACCAAAAGATTAAGAGGTTTTAAAACAAAATGCCCAAATATTTTCCTTTTTGCCTACAAAGTACCTCTCATTTCTCTCCCTTGGGCCTAAGCATCTTTTCATATTCTGACTATGTTTGAGAAATAATATTTGTATGCCGTTAAAAGAATATTCAAGAAACAAAACAAAATTTCTGCAACATAGAAAACGGTGTATGTTAGCCTTGATTCATATCAATCTTGAATGACCTAAGTTTCCACATTGGAGATGGAAATAGAAAGGTCCCATAACCAAGGTTAACTCTCCACTGTCAGACATATTTCATATACTAACATAACTTTAAATTTAAAATTAATGTTGAAAAGTGCTTCTTACCATGTAATGCCAGTGCATTAGATGACAATACAAACATTTTAATGATGAAAACAATGGAAGAGAGAAATTCCCACACCTGAAAATAAATAAAAGATTAGTAGAAAACTATAAAAGTGAAATAAGAAAGTTCCTAAGTAATTGATACAAAATGGCCAAATGACAGCAAGGGACATATCATCATGGCAATGACAAAAATCTTGAAGCAACTCTAAACGAGGATCGAAAGCAATATATGCTTACACCTGTGGATTCAAATCCAAGTATACAATAAGAAATTTAGTGAATTCTGGTCTTAGATAGGTGTAGAAATACTTAAGTGACTCTAGACTTAAGTGACTCTAGAAACACTAAACTCTGTAAAAACCTTAGGTAATCCTTATTTGCAAGGTTAACAAAATTTTTGTATCAACAACTCACATGTACTTATAGATTGTAAAATATATAGAGGCTCAATATGGTGCTGATAGAATGGTAAATCATGACCAACAGGAAGTTCTGTCTAGAACATTGTGCAGAATAATATGCAAGTAAAATGGTGTCAAACATTTTTTAACATCCAAAAAGAGAAAAAGGACCATTTATTTTGCACAAAGAGATTATTAATCACAAGAAAGATAAACCGAAGTGCTAAATTACAAGATGAAGGAAAGATTTACCTTGAATATCCTATTTTGGCATTCAGAAATCTCCTTATACCAAATTCAATTACACCAAGGAACATGATAGTCCCAAAGAAGACTCCCATGAGCACCTATCAACAACAACCATCACATTATGATAAAGCAAAGATCTAGACCGACATGGGGAGTGGATAGCGAATGAAATAGAACTGATATAGATTTCAAGGTATGCACCTTTCCACAAAGCCCCAAAAATGAGGCAAAGTAAACTCCTCTCATCTTGAACTGTGCATACCGCAAACATTTCGTCTTTACGAGTTGAGGCCATTAAACAATGCATGTCTTAAAGGTTTCCCAAAGTTGGAACATAGGGCTATTATATAATTCTATTCTACCGAAGTGGAATTCTGATTCTTAGTTCAGTAAAGCACAGTAGTTTAATACATTGTCCCAATTTTTTAAATCATCAACTCACAAAAGAGAAAAGATAAGCATGCTTATAATCTAATTTGTAATAGTAAATTGTTGGTTAGAGAAACTTACAAGAAATAGTTAATTCCTCAAATTATTTATGGTCACAACCTAACAAGAGGTGTAAACTAAACTATTTATGCTTACAATGCAATACTGAAGGATTACATGTCGCAATATCAAGTCCACAAAGAAAGACCAACTATCTTTATATGCGCGAAAATCCTTTTAATGTGAAATCTGGCTACCAAGTTCAAAACAACCCCCTGCATGCTATTTGAATCCTTAGGAACATATATAGAAGTCAAAGGATCAACCCAAAAGGGTGGCCAAGTTGGTTGAGCAGGGAGCTCTATAATGGGGAGTCTCAAGTTGGAAACCCTTTCATTCTTTCTTGGTTGAGCTCATCGCACGGGGCTTGGTCAGTGCAGTTTACCTCTCTTATGTGGTTTGCAGACTATTATTCTGAAATGGGTTTACCCTGTATGCACTCGAAGGGTAGCAGTAGCAGGTTCCCTTGTCATCAAAAAGAAAAAATAGAATTCAAAACATCCGGCCAAGGTTGTGTTTTCTTTGGTTGGTCTTTAGAGAAGCATGTCTCACTCAGGATAATCTGCATAGGAGGGGCTACCAGTTATGTAACAATGTTAAATGTGTAATAACAACACATAGTCAATCAATCATCTATTCTTGCATTGTACCATAGTAGCACAGCCATGGCAGATGTTCTACAGTATTTTTGGCATCAACTGGGTAATGCTAATATCAACCTCAGACTTGTTAAAATGATGAAACAAAAAAGGTGCAAAAAGGTTTTGTGAAACTATATGGAATACAATTCCAGCATGCATTTGGCGGTGTCTATGGAAGTAAAGGAACTTGGTTGTATATTTTATGATCTAGTTCGATCAAGATGGATTTTTTAAATGACATGGAAACTTTATTACAATGCATAGATAGCTTGCAATTTCCATTTTTTCTTGTTTTTGGAACTTTTGGTATACTCCAGACACTATCTTCTTGCTATATCAACAATAGTTAGCCTTTTCAAGGAAAAAATAATCTATAATAACTTGTTAAAATGTCGAAACACACAATGTAGATAAACACTTGATATCGGTGAACATAAACTAGAGACTAGAACGATACAAGCATCTAAAATCAGAAAGCCCATTGATAATTTCCACAACAAGACCTGCATAAAGGAAAAACAAAATCAAACAAGAAATGAGAACAAGATAAATTTGCAATGCCACGTCTAGATATACACATCAAATAATAAACTGGAAATACACAACTGTGTACCTCATTATGCAAAGTCTGTTGAGAGAACCTATTGTAGAACAAGTGTCTGTAGGCTTTAATTATATGCAAAATCAAGTCAATAACCAAAATCTACATTCCAAACGAATAATTAGGAACATAACCAAGAATGCTATATATAGGAACCTCAATGTATATGTTACTTCGCTTGAACCTGTTTTACTCCAATATTATAAGAACTCACTGGAAGTCCTCTACATTTGCTATGTGCTTATGAACCTCTAATGAGACTAAACAATTTCTAATAAAAATATTTGGCATAAAATAACATACTAACATGAATAGAACTTAATCCCAGCTAGTAATTGGTATAATCTCAAAGCTAAAAACTTGGGCCATTTCTCAGTTTGTGGACCCCCTAATACAAGGCCTAATGGCTTATGCTAATCTTATTGTGTCGCTCAAGAGAAACCAAGTGATACAAAATCTCAAAAGAAGAATAGGAATAAAGCTAATTTATCAGTTGGTCAAAACTGCATCGCCATACTTGGTAGGGCTCAATATAAAAGACAATTAGACCTCAGGCAGTAGAGATGGCGATGTAAGACACTCCAATGGATGAATTTGATACCACATTGACCACTAATCACCAGGCAAAAAACAACTACAACTACCTAACAAGGGGCTAATCCAAATAAATTTCTGAAATAGACACATCAATTAAATCAAAACCAAAAATGCAAAATATTAGGTCAACAATCAAAGTAAAGCAGTGGAGAGCTGAAATTATGTCAAAATTACCTTAATATCACCAAACTAAAGAACAAACCCTAAATTTTCTTAGAAATTGAAGTGCAAATTTGAGAGTTGAAATCAAAGTGGTTGTCAGAGCAATGGAGAAGCTGATTTGTGGTCGGAGCATGCACTAGTGGTCGATTTCACGCACTGGTGGTTGATTTTGTGGTCGGAGCACTTAGTTGATTGTGGTCGGAGCGTAGTACTGGTGGCGATTGTGGTAAGACCGTAGTACTAATGGCGATAGTGGTAAGACCATAGTACCGGTGGCGCAATTGTTGGAAGACCGTAGTAGCGGCGGCGCTATTGTGGTAGGACTGTAGCACCGATTACGACTTTCACGAGAACCACTGGTGGCAGCTATATTCTTGCAATGGTTGAGAGCCACCAAAATTTCCTTATAAATTTATTTAATTTTTTACTTATATATTTATTTAATTTTTATTATATATTTTTTTAGTTTTTGACGGTAATATGAGATAAGAGTAAAAAATTGGGAGGGAATAAATCACACACCTGATGCAATTGCCTTTTTTCTCAATAAAAGTGTTGCCATGGGTGTTTTTATGGAAAAAGTTCACGCAACCGTTGCTATAAGGCATTCTATTGCAACGGTTATCCAACAAAACCAACGATTATAGCATAAAATAGTTCTAGTAGAACAATTTTTTTACAACGGTTGAAACGTTGCAATAGATGTTCTATAGCAATGCTTTTTGAACCATTGCAAAAAGGCCCGTTGCAATAGGGATAATTTGTAGTAGTGAGTCATGAGCTACATGACTTGAGTTTGGAGTTCATAAATTTCGTGGAATATGATTCGTACTGCTGAGTGAACTAAAACTCCTCATACTAGGAACTGGGAGAGTACATGATACTCTATTATGTGCATGAACAAGAACTATGATCATGGAGCTAACATATAAGGCATGAGTAAATATCGTAAGGACTGAAGTACAAAACCTTGCATTGAGATGAGAATGCATCAATCATCTCCTCCCCTACTAATGCTCTACAATATACTAGCATCACTACTAGAATTTGAGAGCCTGACTTAGTTACGTGTTCTATCATCTCCCCCTAAACTTTAAGCCATTATTCTAAGTCTTTGGAACCCTTTACTAAGCTCTAAACTAGACTAAAATCATTATACACTAAAGTCCGGGATATAACAATACGCGTAAATAATAAACTTACCCTGAAAGACTATACCTGAAAGTGTAAAATCCAATGCTAATACTTACTTCTGAGATACAACTTTATCTTTCTATAGCTCCAATAGTCTTTATATAATAACTTGAAAACTTACTAACTTAGAATCTTCATGAGTATCACCATATCCGGAGTGTACACTATCTAGAGCTTCAACTCTTATTTCTATTAGCTCAATCTTCAAAGATTCAAACTTAGATTGTAACACTTGACATGGATATCCCCAAACCTTTAATGAACTATACTACTTCTTTCATAGCCTACTAATATCACATCTCAAAACTTATATTTTTTTCCTTAAACCAAAAGAATCAAAATCATACCAAAAGACTCAACATCACCTATCTATAACTCCTTAACTTAGCTATTAAGAACACCATATACTATATGACTAGCCTCCTTCCACTTAGCAACTCAAGGGTACTACTAACCACACACAACACTTAATAACCTTATAAAATAATGAAACACCATATCACCTTGGGAAGACCTCTACTCTATACTTACAATGTCATACTTAATTACGACTAACTAAACTTTAACTCTTGCATGCACTATTTAAGGCTACTAGATCACTTTCATATAACTATCATCACTAACCAAGCAATCATTACTTCCACCTTGATGATCATCCACTGTTCAAACTTAATGTCTAGTGCTAAATATGTTTAACAACTCAACCTCACATACTGTTCTCACCTGAAATCTATAAAATAAAACAACAAGAAACACTAGTACACTAAAACATCATAATAACAATAATTGATCATATGATTGTATAACCTATCTTATTATAATCCATTAGCACATACTGCTTCTACACATCACTACTATTCACCAATCCATATACCGTAATTATATTCATTGCTCTTATAGCATCAACCAATCTTATTTTCCATAGCCATGCGGGGAAGACTATATTAACAATCCTTAACCACCAAATACTTTCATTAATAACCTATACTTTTCTAACACAATAAATACCATCAATAACTTCTTTACTACTTCAAGCAAGCAACAATTCACCTTAACTAGTATCTCCTTCTCTACCTTCAACCAAGGAACATGTACCATATTCGTTACCCCTAAGCAGACACACAAGGGCATATCACCTTGCACAAACTTGATAGTATGCATAAGTTCATCTATATCCTTTCAATCAATCTTCGTTCCCACCTTTCTAGTCACTACACTTCTAAACCCATACTTTCAACAATAAGAATGGTCTACTAGTTATAAATCATAACACTCTAGGTTACAAATCCCTCAAATACAAACTCTATTTAATAATCTAGGTTCATACTATTTCCTCTCATGAGCATTATCTATTTTGAAAGGTTAATGAGGAATCTGAATACATATTTTATTTTGTCCTAATTGAACAACTCATATAGATAAGGACATAGCTTTCAACTTAAGGGACTTATAACACACTAGTGAGCTCATCTCAAGCCCCTTGTATGAATTCTAAAGTTACTGATAGTAATTCTGAGAGTATTATTTTGGGAGGAATTGGAATATAGTAATCATGTTATCTCAGAAAGTCATAGGTGGATAATTATGTAGTAACACACAAATCAACAGAAAGTTTCGAGAGAACAACTATACAACACGATCTAGAGCATGAAGAAGGGAAATATTTCTTAAATGCCATATAGCCTCTCGAAAAAAAGTACAGACGTCTCTGTACCATTCCGCAAGACTCTACTAGACACGTCTTCAGAGACACCCTAAGACACTTGAATTCTGTGCTCTGAAACCAAGTTTGTAATGCCTCGAGACTACTCCCTGGATGTTACATAGTTCTTAAGACCACAAGTGATCTCAAGCTAACCTTTCTACTGGCATAACTCGTGACCAACTAAATAAGATACATTAATCTGAAAAAAACAAGAGGATGGGATGACTTTGCTAAAATATGTTCAAAACTAGAACTATCAATAAGGATTATAACTCTGGTCATACAAAACAAAATTGAATTTAACTATATCAACTATACTGACTATCTATGAAGTCTCTACTAATATTAACTATAGGTAGCCGGGACATGACCCAACTATCTCTAATAAACACAACTGAATAAAAGAATGAATACTAAAACTATAGTTAACTCGAGTCCCCGAATCTAAAGAACTCATCACCTACTTTCTGGAAGCTGGGAACTGTCTGACTATGATGTGTTACAACTGGTACCTACATTATGAAACAATGTAGCACATAGACGTATATGTGGATCAGTACTTCTAAAATGTACTGAGTATGTAGGGGTGAATGCATAAGTAAAATAATAATTGAATATACTCGTAAACTTTCAAATAATGCATGCTAAGTGTACATGAGTCACCTTGGGCTTGAATATACCAAAAGTTGTAAAATCATAAACATTCATAATGAAGCAAAATGTTAAACTTTGTGAGCCAAAACACATAGTTTTAAAAGCTTTACTCTTATTCTTTCTTATGGAGGTTCTTCAAACCGACATAAACCATGTGAGCTATCATGGAGTCCAACGTATTACCCACGTTGAGGAGAGTTTTCCTACCCATACCAATGGAATAGGACCTTAACTTAAGTGATCACAATCTGTAACTTCAACCATATTAGGAATAAGATTAACCTACAATCTGTAACTTCAACCATATTAGGGCTTAAAATTCATTCTTTAAACTCATGTTAATTCATAGAAAAACTTCACGCTCAATATAATTCTAGAAATACTTCAACAATAATAAGTCAAGATAGTGCAATCTCATTCATAATAAAAATCTTGTAAGTTAAAAACACAGACATAAGCACTCCTTGATATACTTAAAGCTTTAAATCTCTTGATAATAATATGCTTTAGGAATATATAAACTTGGGTATAAACCCTACTTTAAAACAAGTAAATAAAATCTTAAAATTATGCCATTTGGGCACAAGGGTGAAAAGATACCATTGTTCATAACCCCACATACCTTAATAGACTTGACTTGGTGGAGATATCTTGACTTTGAAATCCTTGGAGATGATCTTGAAAGCTTTCTTGAAATTCTTGGATTAGAGAATTTAAATTCTTGGTTTTTCTTGAAGAGAAGATGACAGAATGGATGAACTTAGGGATGATTAGGGTTTTTTCTTGAGAGGAAATTTGGAGAATATGGGCATATAATGACCTAACTGAAGCCTTAGGTCATGTTTTTATGAATTGGGTTGTGGTGGGAAAAGACCCAATTGCCCCTCCATCATTTAAACCAAAAATAGTAATTGGAATATGGATTAAAGGATCATCGCAATGCGGTCTAATCGCAGTGTCTTACTAGTTTTGACAAAAATAATCATAACTTTTTGCTCCGGTATTGAATTAAGGAGATTGGTATTGTTGGAAAGTTAATTCAATTATCTACAATTTGGTGGGTCTTGAGATGAAAAATTTATTATATGTCAAAAGTTATACACGTTTAAAGTTGACCCTTGTAGGATCAAACACCAAACTTTGGAAGAATAAAAGACTCTTAGCTCAAATTTGTTCTAAGTGATTCTTATGAATATTTTTCACCTCATAAACACTTCATACTCTAGGATAAAGATTATGACACATGGATTCAAATTATAAATCAAGAATTGGATAAAAACACCTTAACTGCAACATGGTGATGTGCCCATCGCTATACCCACTGCGACGCACCAATATCGCACTGAGGTTCTGGAATCGAAATCCAAAAGTGATCCAATCCTCATCCAAAAAATCCAAAACTTTCCTGAGACATGCTACTACTCCCCTGAACATGAATTAGCCCAAAAACTATCGTCTCAGAGTCCGAAAGGTCAACTTAAAAATCTTCAAAGTTAAGAGGTCAAAAATAAGACTAAGTCTTAAACACTTGGCTAAATTTCCAGGCTTCAAGCCTTTTATGCAAGCACTAGAAGCTGAGCTAAGCTAAGATTAATACGAGGTATTACAATATCTCTCTCTTGGAAATATTTATCCTTGAATGAGATTGATTAAGTTGAGAATACTAAGGGATTGAAATTATGTACTAAACTTGCATAACTGAAAACATAATTACATGACTAAACTAATTTGTAAATGTATACAATGACATGACAATGATTATAAGGCGACAATTGAAGCGAAAGAGTCAACTTATGAGTAACCATTACTTTAGGCTGGATTTGGTTTCGTGAAGAAAAGTTGCGATATTTAGGATATGAAAACTCTGGGTATTACCCCATCTCCCTCTTGGGATACTTCATCCCCCAAATGATTCTGAGTTGGCTGAAATACTAAGGAAAGACTGAGATGATACACGGGACACTTAAGAACTGAATCATCACTGAATATCTGAATCTGAAACATAATGTATGGACTGAACTGGATTCATAATTTACAAGGATGCAACTAAACTACCTCTTAGTATGTCCATATTCATGAAACTTCAGAAAGTAAGATTAGATCGAAAGATAGAAAAAATATAGGAACTTGTTTGTCTGACTGCTAGACTAGATTGTTGGCTACACGGACTAAATTATACTGAAAGCTTAAACTTAAATATACATTCCACTTCAAAATTGCACTTCACTTGAGGATACCTAAAATATTCATATGGGCATTGATAACTCTAGCTACTAAAGTCTGAGCTAAATTGAATTCTCTCACTACGTTCAAGCCTACCTAAATCTACAAAATGCACACATCACACTAAAATATTAGTCTGAATTATGAATTCAGTACACCCTACATTTTCACAACTCCTTGTCTCACGAATTATTCTCATTACCACTTCAACGACTATATTTGACCTCTTACTAGACATTCACTAACACACAATGCATCTACCCATACATATACTAACATAACATTCAAGCCTATCTTTATAACCACATACGCAATTGTAAACAAACGCCCATAATTGAATTTTTCTCTCATCCTAAAAACCTTCATCATTAACAACTTCTATGCACTACCCCAAGAACATACACACAAATTTCAACTAACTATGACAAGTATCAAAAAGTTGGCCTTAGTCTTACTTCACACTTATAGCCTTAGCTAAAACAAGCATACAACGATTATTCATCAATAAGAAATATTTTATCTCTCCCATATAAACAAATATTCATCAACACTATCTTGACATAAGGAAAGGTCACTAAAAGGTTAGAACATAAGGACCTAAAACATGAAGGGATACTATGCATAACTTGACACTTTACTGGGCCTTGAGAAATAGAGTATCACATCATGGATTCATCAAAAAGATCTAAACTGAGGGCATACATGACATAAATTGAATTTCGCTGATCATTAGGAGTGTAGCATGAGTACCTAGAACTGAACATTGTAAATCATGAGTACATGAGTCATGAGATGCATGACCTGAGTTTGGAGTTCATAAATTTTATGGAATATGATTCGCACTGTTGAGTGAACTAGAACTCCTCATACTAGGAACTGAGAGAGTACATGATTCTCTATTATGTGCATGAACATGAACTATGACCATGGAGCTGGCATGTAAGGCATGAGAAACTGAAGTACAAAACCTTGCATTGAGATGAGAATGGGTCAGGCATCTTCCACCCCTACAAATGTTCTACAATACACTGGCATCACTACTATAATCTGGGAGCCTGACTTGGTTTCTTGTTTTATCATCTCCCCGTTTACTTTAAGCCATCGTTCTACATCTATGGAATCCTTTACTAAGCTCTAAACTGGACTACAATCACTGTACTCTAGAATCTAGGATTTAACAATACACATAAATAATAAACTTAACCTGAAAGAATACACCTAAAAGTGTAAAACCCACTACTAATACTTTCTTCTAAAATACAACTCTATCTTACTATATCCCCAATAGTCATCATATAATAAATTGAACACTTACTAACTTAGAATCTTAATGAGTATCACCATACCTAGAGTGCACACCATCTAGAGCTTCAACTCCTATCTCTATTAGCTCAATCTTCAAAGATTCAAACTTAGATTCTAACACTTAACATGGATATCCCCAAACCTTTAATAAACCATACTACTTCCATCATAGCCTATTAATATCACATCTCCAAACTTATGTTTTTTCCTTAAACCATGAGAATCAAAATCATATCAAAAGACTCAGCATCTTCTATCCATAACTCCTTAACTTAGCTAATAAGAACACCATATACTATATGACTAGCCTCCTTTCACTTAGCAACTCAAGGGTACTACTAACCACAGTCACAACACTTAATAACCTTAGGAAATAATAAAACACCATATCACCTTGGGAATACCTCTACGCCATACTTACAACATCATACTTAATTACGACTAATTGAACTTTAACTCTTGCATGTACTATTTAAGGCAACTAGATCACTTCCATATAACTAGAATCACTAACCAAGCAATCATTACTTCCACCTTGATGATCATCCACTATTTAAACTTAACATCTAGTGCTAAACATGATTAACAACCCAACCTCACATACTATTCTCACTTGGAAGCTATAAAATAAAACATCAAGAAACACTAGTACACTAGAACCTCAGAATTATAATAATTGATCATATGATCGTATGACCTATCTTATTATAATCTATTAGCACATACTAATTCAACACATCATTACTATTTACCCATCTGCATACCGTAATTATAATAATAGATCTTAAAGTATCAACCAATCTTATTTTTCACAGCCACATGGGGAAGATTATATTAATAATCCTTAACCACCAAATACTTTCATTAATATCCTATTATTTTCTAACACAATAAATACCATCAATAAATTTTTTTCTACTTCAAGCAAGCAATAATTCACTTTAACTAATAACTTCTTCTCTACCTTCAACCAAGGAACCTGCACCACATTTGTTACCCCTAAGCAAACACACAAGGACAAATCACCTTAACACGAACTCAATATTATGTATAAGTTTATCTATATAATTTCTATCAATTGCCATTCCCACCTTTCTGGTCACACTTCTAAACCCATACTTTCAACCATAAGAAGATTCTACTAGTTATGAATTATGACACTCTAGGTTGCAAATCCCTCGAATACAAACTCTATTTAACAATCTAGGTTCATACTATCTCCTTTTATAAGCACTATCTGTATTGAATGGTTAATGAGAAATCTGAATACATATCTTATTATGTATTAACTGGACAACCCATTTAGGCGAGGACTTAACTTTCAACTTAAGGAACTTATAACACACTAGCAAACTCATCTCAAGCCCCTTGTATGACTTCTGAAGTTACAAATAGTAAATCTGAGAGCATTATATTAGGAGAAATTAGAATCTAGTACTCATGTTATCTCAAAAACTCATAGAATGAGAATTATGGAGTAACTCACGAATCAACAGAATTTTCTAAGAGAACAACTTTATAACACGATTCAGAGCGTGAAGAATGGAAACATTTCTTAAATGCCTCATATCCTCTCAAAGAAAAGTACTGACATCTTGATCTTGGGCATATTTATATGCTAAAATCACTATTTGAGAACTTTTGTATGACTTCTTAAGTATATTTAAGCTTTAATTTCATTTCGTGCCTAATGGAGATGATTAGTGATTTCATGCTAAAAATCAAGAAGAATTGGACATATTTAGATACAATGATGATATGGAAGGATTGAAAGAATACAAGGTAGTGAACTAAAGCTCAAAAAAGCAAGCTGGAAAGTGGGAATTCTTATTTGAATAGACTTTACATCGCGAAGAGACTTAAATTCTCACTTGGCACTTTCTAGTGAAGGTTCACAAAACCACCACATTGTGGAGCAGTCCAAATTATCAAATTGTGCAACTTGGAAGTTTACCGCATCACAGAGGAAGTATACTTCACAATTGTCCAAATCCAGTGGCTCACCGCGATAGTGGTGCATCGCGGTGAGGGCGCATTTCACAAATTTCACAAAATAATTAAGTTTCGCGATTGCTCAGATTTTAATGGGAAATAGCATTTGAAGGGATGGCGCGATGTGCCGTGTTGCAAAATTGGGAGGATTTTAAGTGTTTTGTCCCAGTTATAAAAGAAAAAATCCAAGATAATTTTGGGGGACTTTTGGAAGGAGAGCAGCAGTAGAAAAATAAAAATTTCTCTCTTTTAGGGTTCTTAGACATTCTTTTCAACTTTTTTACTTCAAGAATTATTTTGGGTATGATTAATTACTTATTTTGGATGTTGAATTCAAACATGAGTGGCTAAACACCCTATTTCTGAGGTTACGGCCAAGAACATGATTACTCTTTTATATTCATATTCATGGTTTCTTTTTTTGATTATCATTCAGGTTGTTCTTAATTTCTTGAGCTTACTATTTTGATGAGTGGCCACCATTAGAATAAATCTATATTTCTATGTGCATTCGGGAGGAGAATCGTAGGATAAAATGAAGAAATTAGGGAGCAAGGTTCTTATCCTTTTATATAATAAGGGATTTCAATTAGCATCTAGGGTAAAGATATACCTAGAATCCTTGCTTGGTTTACTTGCAAGAAGATAACTTTATGAATCTATAAGAATTTTTGTATCTCTGTGGGAGTTGTAGCTACAATATTCAATAGATAGAAGATTTGAGGTCGGGAGACTAATATCGTGGCATAAACCTTGTGAATCAACAAACCGATAATCAATTAGACTATAATAAGAATAGAGAATTGTATGATTGTTCAAAATGCCTCAACCCTGGAATCATCATCATTATTGATTACAATTATTGGTTTCTTTGCTCTAGTCATCACTAGTTATTTCTTGTTTAATAATTTACATTTTTATTTAAAAATTCAAAATAGTCTTGATTCTTTCAAGAACTTAATACCTAATTGTCTTAAGCTTAGGGTTGACTAAATTTCTAGTTTATTAGTCCTCGTGGAAATGATATCTAACTGTCTAAGTCTTTATACTACTTGTATGATCACGTACACTTGCGTGTGCGTAGAGACACAATAAGTTTTTGGCGCCATCGCTGGGGATTAATATAATTAGTAAATTGCTTAATTTTTAGTTTTTGATAATAAGTTTAAGTGTTAACAACTTGATCTTAGTGGCTGAATTTTTGCAAGTTTAGGTGAATACTGGACTGGCTAGAGATAAAGAGTTGTTAGAGCCTTTTGCAGATCCGGAATTGATTTTTCATCAGAGGCTAAGAGCTTCATATTTTATTCAATGGGGTCAGAGGGTTGAAATACGAGATCCTAATGTTGTTGATCCAAATGTTGGAAATGTTCCAGCTCTAGTTATTTCAGCTGTTCCTATTCAACCAGTTGTAAGACCTGTTTGTGAGGTATCAATACGACTTACGAACCATGTGAATAACAATATTCGGAAGCCTGAGCCAGGAGGTCGGGGGAATTGAAACAAAATATAGTACAATTGTTGAATCATGCAAGACAATTTCATGGACTTTCACATGAGGATCCAAAGAAGCACATATAGACCTTCCTAGAAATAAGTGATTCATAGATTCCTGAATATGCGAATGCTGATTATGTCATATTGACACTCTTTCCTTTTTCTCTAAATAGGGAAGCAAAGAGGTGGTTACATACTGAACCACCACACTCTATAACTTTTTGTGAGGATTGTCCTCAAAAGTTCCTTATTCGATTCTTTCCATCTCAGAAGACTGCACGATTGAGGAGAGAGATCTTGAGTTTCAGATAGAAAGATAGAGAAAATCTCTACCAAGCTTGGGAGAGATTTAAAGGCATGCTCAAAAATTATCCACATCATTGTCAATTGAATGATGTCTTGGTTCACACATTCATAGAAGGCCTTGAGTCGAATACAAAGATTCTCTTAGATTCAGCAGCAGGAGGCCAAGCTTTGGAGAAAATTTATGAAGAATTGTATACTCTTTTGAATTAAATTTTACAAGGGACTCCTGATTGGTATGCATACTTGAGGAGTGCTCCCAATAAGGTTACAGGGGTACTAGAGGTAGATCAGTTCACGGCATTACAGGCACAGATTGCTACAATGCAAAACCATATGACTACTCAGCTGAACAACCTCAAGTTGTGTGTGACACAACCAACAGCCACAGCAAATGTAGTTCAATAGGTATATTTATGGTGTAAAGTTTGCAAAAGTTGTGAGAACAAAGTAGACTCATGTTCTATTAATCTAGATTCATTTAACTACATAGGGAATGCAAATCGTCAGGGTCAAAAAATTTTTGGCAATACATATAATCCTAATTGGAGGAACTACCCTAATTTTTATGGGGTGGAAATCAGGCACAAAATGCAAATCAGTACAAAGGACCAGTGCAACCAAATTCACAATCGACTCAGAATAATTAGAATAATTTGGTGACCGCTCAGAATAGCAATGTGGAGAAGTTGATTAAGCAATTTATGGCTCAATAATCACAGTTTGCGGCAGACATAAAGACTCAACAGGCATAATTTGTAGCAGAGTTAAAGAGTCAATAATTGCTTACACAAAATTTAGAGTTGCACTTGGGGAAAATTAAAGGATCTCAGAATACAATGCCATAAGGAGCATTACCTAGCGATATAGAGACAAATTTGAAGCAGGTGAATGCGGTTTTAACAAGAAGTGGGTTGCAACTAAAGGGACAATTTAGGAGCAGGATAATCCAATAGTTACTGATGATAGTTCAAAAGAGAATACAGAGTTGAAAGTCAAATAAAAAGAGTCAAGTGAAGAAATTTATATGGAAAAGAAGACTATCCCCTTACCCTTTCCTCAAAAGGGCAAGGAAGCATAAAGAAGAATCCAGTTATAAGAAGTTTCTAGATCTTCTAAAGCAGGTTTAAGTAAACCTTCCTCTTGTTGTCATTCTTAGAGAGTGATGAAATATACAAAATACTTGAAGGATATTGTTGCCAATAAGAACCGATTGACTGAATATGCTACAGTTGCCCTTACTCAAGAGTGCACGTTTGAAATTCAAAATAAACTGCCCATAAAGTTGAAGGATCCAGGTAGTTTCACCTTGCAGACTACCATTGGACAGACTATTTGTGCACAAGGATTGTGTGACTTGGGTGCTAGCATAAATCTCATGCCCACATCGTGGTACCTGAATATGGGTCTTGGGAGTCCCAAATCTATGACTATTGTGTTGCAGTTGGTCGATAGGTCACTTTCTAAGACAGATGGTCTTATTGAAGATGTGTTGGTGCAAGTAGGATCTTTAATCTTTCTAGTGGATTTTGTGATTCTTGACTTCGAGGCTAATCCTGTTGTTCCATTTATTTTGGGATGACCTTTCTTAGCAATAGGACAGTCACTCATTGATATGGCAGCTAGAAAAATGACAATGCAAGCGCACGACAGAGTAGAAGTTTTTTATGTGTACAAAGGATTAAAATTGCCAGCCATATATGAGGAGTTGTCATCTATATTAGTTATTGATCTTGTTTTAGATTGGCAGTTATTATTGTCTGATGATCCATTAGAGTGAGTTTTGATGGTTCATAATCTGTATGGAGATGTAGAAGCATTAAAATTGGTCCAGGTTATGAATTTGGCAGTAGTGGAGATAAAAAAAATATTGTCCGAGCCTTTGAATTGGCCAATTGGTCCATCACATAGGCCATCGGTCAAAGAAGCTCCTAAGTTGGAGCTTAACGTTCTTTCTCCATATTTATAATATGTTTTTCTCGGTGATCAAGATACCTTGCCTATTATTTTGTCTGCAGGATTATCAGATGCATAGGTAAAAGAAGTTGTAGCAGTTCTAAAGAGAAAAAAGAAGGTGATTGGCTGGCAGATATCTGATATTATAGGAATCAATCCAGTATTTTGCATGTACAACATCTATATGAAAGAGGGTTACAGGCTGAGAGTGCAGCAACAATGAAGGTTGAATCCCATGATGAAGGGGGTGGTCAGAAAAGAAGTGATCAAGTGGTTAGATAGTGGTATTGTCTACCTAATTTTTGATAGCAAATAGGTGAGTCTGGTATACTGTGTACCAAAGAAGGGAGGAATGACTACAGTGACTAATGATGATAACAAGTTGATTCCCATATGTACGGTGACTAGTTTGAGAATCTGTATTGATTATCAGATGTTGAATGAAGCAACTCGTAAAGATCACTACCCAATTTCTTTCATTGACCAAATGTTGGATAGATTGGCGGGGCGAGAGTATTGTTGTTTTTTGGATGGGTACTATGGCTATAATCAAATAAGCATAGCACCAAAAGACCAAGAGAAGACCACTTTTACTTATCCATACGGTACATATGTATTCAGACGTATTCCTTTCGGCTTATGCAATGCACCTGCTAAATTTCATAGGTGTATGATGGTGATATTTTCAGATATGGTGGAAGAATTTGTGAAGGTTTTCATGGATGATTTCTTTGTATATGGTAATTCTTTTGAGAAGTGCTTGTAGAATCTTAACAGAGTCCTAGATCGATGCGAAGAAATAAACTTGGTACTGAATTGGGAAAAGTACCACTTTATGGTTAAGAAAGGAATTCTCCTAGGACATAAAGTATCATGTAAAGGACTCGAAGAGGACAAGGTGAAGGTTGAAGTGATTGAAAAGTTTCCCCATCCAGTCACAGTCAAAGGAGTGCAGAGCTTTCTAGGAAATGCAGTGTTCTATAGATGATTCATTCAAGATTTCTCAAAGATTGCGAGCCCCATATACAAATTATTAGAGAAAGAAGCTAAGTTTGAGTTTGGAGCTGATTTCCATGAAGCCTTTGAAAAGCGTAATAAGAAGTTGATAGAAGCACCTATTCTGATCAAACCAGACTAGGAGTTACCTTTTGAGCAATATGTGATGCTAGTAATATTGCTGTGGGAGCGGTTTTGGGTCAGAGAAAAGATAAGGTATTTTGTTCCATATACTATGCTAGCAAAGTGTTGAATGATGCTCAAGTTAACTACATAGTTACAGAGAAAGAGATGTTGGCAATGGTATATGTATTCAACAAGTTTAGATCTTACTTAGTTGGTACCGAGGTCATTGTGCATACTGACCATGCTGCTATTAAGTATCTTGTGAATAAAAAGGATGCGAAGCCACGACTGATTAGGTGGATTCTTCTACTATAAGAATTTGATCTTGAGGTGCGAGATAGGAAGGGAGCTGAAAATCATATTGCTGACCACTTGTCATGGTTGGAAAATTGAGACCACATTGTTGATGACTTTTTTTGTATTAAGGAAGAGTTTCCTGATGAGAAGTTGTTGTCTGTTTATATAGGTGAGTTCCCATGGTATGCTGATATTGTGAACTTGATAGATTGTGAGGTGTACCCTCCTGAGGCTACCATACAACAAAGGAAGAAATTACTACGTGATTCTCGTTCATATATTTGGGATGAAACATATCTATTCAAGTAGTGTCTAGATGGAGTTATTAGTAGATGTATCCTAGAGGCTGAATTTTCAAAAGTACTACAAGATTGCCACTCATCTCTATATGGTGGACATCATGGGGGTGAGAGGACTGTGAGAAAAGTGTTACAAATAGGTTTTTTCTAGCCTATGTTGTTTAGAGATGCAGTTGCTTTCGTTAAGGAATGTGTTCAATGTCAAAGGTTGGGTACCATATCTAGGCGTCATGAGATGCCCCTTAATAATATTTTAGAAGTAGAAGTCTTTGATGTTTGGGGAATCGATTTCATGGGCCCATTCTCACCTTCGAAGGGAAATTTGTACATTTTTGTAGCAGTTGAGTATGTATTTAAATGGGTGGAAGCTATGGCGAGTCCGACTAATGATGCAAGAGAGGTGCTGAAATTTGTGAAAAAGCACATATTTTCCAGATTTGGTACACCTAGAGCTATAATTAGTGATGGAGATACGCACTTTATCAACACCTGGTTCAGAAATCTTTTTGATAAGTATGGTGTTAGGCACAAGGTTGCCACTACATGCCATCCTCAAACAAGTGCACAAGTTGAGGTGTCCAATCGGGAGATCAAGCAAATACTTCAGAATACCATGAATAGACAGAGAAAAAATTGGGCAGAGAAACTAGATGATGCATTGTTGGCATATCAGACAGCGTACAAGACACCCATTGGGACATCTTCATATCATTTGGTGTATGGTAAAGCGTGTCATCTTCCTGTGGAGTTGGAACACCAAGCATATTAGACTGTGAAAAAGCTGAATTTTGAGATGGGTGTCGCGAGGGAGAAACGGTTATTACAACTGAACGAGATTGAGGAGTTTAGGCTGAATGCCTATGAAAATTCCAAACTATACAAGAAAAATACCAAAATATGGCATGACAAGCAAATTCAAGACAGAGTATTTGAACCCGAACAACTTGTTTTGTTGTTCAATTCATTGTTTTTGGGTAAATTACGATCGAAATAGTTTGGACCGTTTAAAGTGGTGCGTATGACACCTCATGGAGCTATGGAGTTGTGGAATAAATATAAGATGGAGAAGTTCCTTGTAAATAGACATCGTGTAAAGCACTATAGGGAGGATCATCTAGATAAGCACAAGGAATCTATCACTTTTGCTGATAAGTGATGCTGAGCTGAGTCGTGCCATGATGTAAAATAAGGTGCTATGTGGGAGGCAACCCATACTTGTATTGTAATAGATAGTTTAATTTTTATCTTGTAAAATCAAAACAAAAATAAAAATATAAAAAGATGAGTCGTTCCACTATCAAAACCAACGCGCTGAGTGAGAGGCAACCCACTTTTAGTTACAATACTTGTTGTTTGTATTTGAGATTGCAGGGATTCGCAAAGTAAAAATAACAAGATTACCATATTTGAGGATAACAATCAAGTTTGCAAAATAATGTGTATAAGTTGGGGTCTTCTCAGTTAAGGAAAGAGTTGGAAAATATACAAGGGAAGCTAATTTAGAAGAATGGCACAACATGGAACTGGGTGGATTGACAATTGTCAAATTCCAGTCAGGATCCACGATTTCCATCATGAAGCAAGAAAGGTGATTTGACATTTGTCAAATTCCAGTGACCTGGCGCTATATCACGGCATCGCAGTGGATAGTAAATTGAAAATTAGAATTTTACAGTAGGTCAATGCGATGATACCGCATCACGGTGGGGGTTAAAATTGGGTATAAAATATTTAATTAACCTACCCTGACCCACCCCTCTATTTATATACCCCATAACCATTAAACCCTGTTCTCTCCTTCTCCTTAGTACCGCCCCTTAATTCCCTCCTCCAACTTCTCTTCTTATGGCTAATAATTTTGATTTTCTTTGTACCAACTAAGGTAAGTATGACATTTTTAATTTTTTTTTACATTGAATTGAATATTGTTGATATTTTTGAGATAAAAAGTTGGTTTTATCATTTCATTCTAGTCCATTAACTATATTCCCCAATATTCTACTCTTATTCTTGTGATGATTTGGTAAATGGGTAAGATGATTATTAAATAAGTCAACAACTGGGTCTATACATGTTTTATTTGGAAAATTTTGCTGATTTGGTGGAGTGATTATTAAGGTGTGTGTGGATACCGGGGAATTGTCACAAAATGTGTGAAGCAATAAGGGTTAGAAATTAGGGGTGATTTCATCTTCATCTTTTAGGATGAAATGGTGCTTAATATGTTTTGTACTTTTACTGTGCATATACACTGTCTGATGTACTAGTTAAGAGGTAAAATTTAACTCATTTATATGGGATTTTAACTGAATTGAGGGTACATCATGAATATCAATATTTGCAAAGGGGGTTGGTTTGGGTTCCTCTTTTATTAGAGCACTGACTTTAGTGAACTATTGCTAATGTTAGTTGCTTTAGTCGAATTTTAGGTAAATACACCTTTAATGTGCAATGCTGTAGCAAAATGATCTTGTTCATAATCTCGTCCTGAGTAATTATATCGAAATAGCTAAGAATGTGTTGTGTGCTGAGAAAATGACTGATGACTAAGGTTAAGGTGTTACTAAGAGCAATATGACATCTTTTAATGTAAAAATAGTGTTCAAATGGGGAAGTCTGAGTACCCTGCATGTTGATGAATAAGTCCTAGCTAACAATTAAGTGTGGGTGGTCCTTTACCCTGATTTCACACTTAGTTTCAGCTAGTCCCACTGTTTCACATACTTAAATTTTTTGTTGCATCTAGTTTGTTATAGGAATCATGGAACCATAACTAGTCAAAGAAAAGGCAAAGGCAGGCACTTCTGCACCTATGAGAAAAAAGAGCAGGCTATCTGAAAGTCAACTGACGAGGGTACCAAGGGCTCCACCACTTCAGCTGGGGTAGGCTCATAAAATTAGGTTCAAAGTTGTCTGTAAAGATGGGAAGTAGTTGTATTCCATGTATACGGATGAAAAGTATATTCTTGGGGTGTATATTGATCGTGCCAATCTCATGAGAGAATGTTCATCCATGGTATGAACAATTAAGGTAATAAACATGAATTTCATCTTCCATCAGCCTACTGATTGCAATTTGCACTTAGTTCAAGAATTTTACTCTAATTGGGACCCCAGTCACCCTGATCATCTGTTGAAGGTTTGCGCGAAAAATAATTTGTTTCACTGTTGCTGATATTAATAAATTCTTAGGTATGCCAGAGGCAAACCTAAATGTATTGAGGCAGTCCATTATTTCTCCCCCATATGTGCATATCAGACATTTGCTGTATGGTTAGCACTCCTCAGCTCGTTGGACTCGACATTATGTCACTGGCTTACACTCATCCTTTCTTTATGCTCAGATAAATACAGAAGCCAAGATGTAGGGTCGCACTGTCTATTCTTGCCTGGTGTAAGGAAAGCATATGACAGAGGTTACTCGGGATAGGGTATGTTTGATCTACGCCCTGATGTGTGCTGATGTTGATATTAATGTGGGGCATGTGATATTTTCTGCATTGAAAAAGGCATGTATCCAGGTGGGGCGCAACTTTAGCTTTATAGGATTGGTGACAAGGTTTTTATTAAGGCATAGGGTTGATGAAGTGGAGCTGGATTATAAGCCCGAGGTCATTAATCAAACTGTGGATATCACTACGGCTAGGAGCGCATCTGGGCAAATAGCACAATTTTGACCATGGTTGAGAAACAAACTAGGACTGATAAGATACAGGCTAGGCTGTATGGCCTTATGATATTGCAGATGAAAACTGGAGACAGACCATCTACACCAAAGGAGCTCCATGTTATAGGGCTAGATTACCCACTCAGGCACCATGCGAGGACTATGCTATGGATTGGCTTGAATTTCAACGAGCCAGTTGATGATAATATAGCAACTGATGAAGATCTCATAAACGGGGATTCAGATATGGAGTCGGATGATGAGGACCAGTCTTATGATGAAACGGATAATAATGGTGATGATATGGACGAGACTCTAATGACATGATCACCAATTTTTTATTTGAGTGACCAGGGAGTATGCTGCCACCCTATCGTAGGCTTAGTTAGAAGTACTGGGACAGTGCCTTATTTAAGTGTGGGGTGGTGTGTTTGTATTTTTCTATTTCATCTTCTTTGTTTTAATATGGATGAATAATTTTTTATTTTCTGTTTTGTTGATTTTACGAGTACTAGCTATTCGGAACACTGGCCTGTAATAGTTAGTAACTTTGTGGGTTGAAATTTTCCCTCTTTGGCATTTATCGTATGTTGTCTTTAGTTCAAAGTATGATTTTATTGTTATTTTTTCCCTCATTGGCAAGTTTCAGTTTTAAGTATTTACTTTTACCCTCTTTGGTAATTAGGAATAAATAGTCATAATTAGTTGTCATCCCCTATGATAGATGGATAACAACCGTCTTAAGGGGAGTGGTCATAGGAAGTAAAGAATAAACGAGAACTGGATCACTATCTTAGAGAAGTGTGTGGGATGGGTCATCTTTGCAGTAATATGAATTAAATTGGGTTTAAATAAGAATAAGAGTCTTGATTTTAGTATAGATGATTTGATCTTGATAAGTGAAATTTGATGTGTTGGCTTAGTTCTGAATTCAAGATCAGGGACCTTAAGGACCCAGTTTGATTTCGTGCATGCACTGTGAGTGTGAGGATTTATGTATATTCTACATGAATAGAAATGACTAGAACTTGTCCAGTGTTATTATTAAACGAAATAAAAAGTGTTGGGTGTAGGAAGTGATGTAGGCATTTCTTTGACAGCCATATTTCTAGCCTAAATAGACCTACCTTGGTGCATAGTCCTAGTTATCCTCGTTGAGCCCTTAGCCTCTTTCTTGGGTAGCCAGTTATGTAACCATATCCTTTCTTTGATAAATCTTAATTTGATCTAAATAAGCTTCTGAGCATTTTAAAATAAAATTAAGAGAAGATTAAGATCTTAAAAGAGAAGAAGGAAAAGGTGAAATTTAAGCCCCTAAGTAGTTGTTATTGATGTTTAAAAATTGTGGGTGCAATTGGGAGTTAGTAAATAGAAATGTTACAATGAACCTATTTTGGCCCTAGTCCAGTTGGATAATGTGCACCTTAACGAAGGCCGGTTGCTTAAATTAAGGGTGGCTATAATAGGGGTGCGTAGCATAAATTTTGTGCGAAAAAGAATAGTATGTGGAAGAAATAGTTATTACTCCTAACTTGGTTTGCATAAATAAACTAACTAAAAAAAGAGTCGGAAAGAAATAAAAGAATTGGGAGATAATAGAAGGATAAATTGGTGGTGAGGAATCGATTAAATTGAGAGTTTTTATACTTAGGAGAAATTGTCACAATTTTCCAAATAGTACCTACCTGTCCCTTAGCCATCATTACAACCTGAAAAGACCTAATTGATCCTTCACCTCCACATCCGACTATTAGTGGAGTAGTACACTAAGGGCAAGCTTATGGTTCGTTCACTAGCATGTATGAATTCTTTGTTGAGAGTGAGCGATTTGATTTTGATACTCCCCGATAATTGTAGAGATTTCACCATGAGTTAATATGGGGAAGTTTTCTTCAAGTGAGAATGCAGACGGATGAAAATAGGAGTACTTATTGTATTTCTTTGATTAAGTTTGCCAACATGTTAGAAATTCATTATTGAGATAGAAAAATTTTGACATACTTGGTCCATATGCTAAAATTTTTTTGACATGCTTATGTAAGAATACAATACTGAAAAGTGGAAGTGTCCATTGCAACATAACTTTGAGAATGTGGTGGAAAGATGAAGTAAGGGTGCTTTTGAATTAAATTGTTTGAGGAAGAACAAGGTTTTAAGTGTCGGGTGGTGATCTTGGGCATATTAATATGCTAAAAACACCAATATGCACCCAGATTTAGACTTTCTTTGAGAACTCTTGTATGAATTCTTAAGTATATTTCAGCTTTGATTCTATTTCGTGCCTAATGGAAATGATTAGTGCTTTCAGGCTAAAAATCAGGAAGAATTGGACACATTTGGATACAATGATGATATTGAAAGATTGAAAGAATACAAGGTAGTGAAATAAAGCTAAAAAAGGGAAGCTGGAAAGTGGGAATTCTTATTTAAACAGACTCTATGTCGCGAAGCGGCTTAAATTCTCACTTTGCACTTTCCAGTGAAGGTTCGCGAAACCACTGCATCGTGGAGCAGTCTAAATTATCAAATTGTGCGACCTGGAATTTTACGGCATTGTGGAGGAAGGATACTTCACAATTGTCCAAATCCAGTGGCTCACCATGATAGTGGCGCATCGCGGTGAGGGTGCATTTCACAAATTTCACAAAATAATTGAGTTTCGCGATTGCTCAGATTTTAATGGGAAATAGCATTTGAAGGGATGGAGCGATGTGCCGTGTTGCAAAATTGGGAGGATTTTAAGTGTTTTGTCCCAGTTATAAAAGGAAAAATCCAAGATAATTTTGGGGGACTTTTGGAAGGAGAGCAGCAATAGAAAAGCAGAAATTTCTCTTTTTTAGGGTTCTTAGACATTCTTTTCAACTTTTTTACTTCAAGAATTATTTTGGGTATGATTAATTACTTATTTGGGATGTTGAATTCAAACATGAGTGGCTAAACACCCTATTTCTGAGGTTGAGGCCAAGAACATGATTACTCTTTTATATTCATATTCATGGTTTCTTTTTTTGATTATCATTCAGGTTGTTCTTAATTTCTTGAGCTTACTATTTTGATGAGTGGTCACCATTAGAATAAATCTATATTTCTATGTGCATCCGGGGGGAGAATCGTAGGATAAAATGAAGAAATTAGGGAGCAAGGTTCTTATCCTTTTATATAATAAGGGATTTCAATTAGCATCAAGGGTAGGGATATACCTAGAATCCTTGCTTGGTTTACTTGCAAGATGATAACTTTATGAATCTATAAGAATTTTTGTATCTCTGTGGGAGTTGTAGCTACAATATTCAATAGATAGAAGATTTGAGGTCGGGAGACTAATATCGTGGTATAAACCTTGTGAATCAACAACCCGATAATCAATTAGACTATAATAAGAATAGAGAATTGTATGATTGTTCAAAATGCCTCAACCCTGGAATCATCATCATTATTGATTACAATCATTGGTTTCTTTGCTCTAGTCATCACTAGTTATTTCTTGTTTAATAATTTACATTTTTTTATAAAAATTCAAAATCATCTTGATTCTTTCAAGAACTTAATACCTAATTGTCTTAAGCTTAGGGTTGACTAAATTTCTATTTTATTAGTCCTCGTGGGAACGATATCTGACTGTCTAAGTCTTTGTACTACTTGTACGATCACATACACTTGCGTGTACATAAAGACATGAGAAATTAGGTCTAACATTATTGCATATTATTGGAATTGGATTATGATTCTAAATAGGTTGAAGTTGTGGCATTGCAGAATAACGATCCCCGAAGTCTAACTCAATTCTTCAAAAAATATGTCTTCACTCAGTTTGGGATACTTCTTGCTATTATTAGTTATGTAAGTTCTTACTTTTATGATTGCTCATTTTCTTCAGTGTTTTCCAAGTACAGAGTAAAACATAAGGTGGCCTAACCATACCACCCTTAAGTAAATAGGTAGGCAGGGGTATTTAATTGAGAAATTAAACAAATTTTGGCCATAACTTTAAATGCTCACTAAATGAATTGGACCTATAAACTTAGTGATTCCTTATAGGAATATAGGACTGCTTTCAAAACTCCAATTGGAATATCTCTGTATCAATTAGTGTTTATCAAGGATTTCCATTTACTTATTGAATTTAAATACAAAGTTTTATGGATCTTGCATCAATTGAACATAAAATCGGAGAACACATCCAAGTCAAGATTTAAATAACATCAAGATAGTGGTATGGGTTGCGTACATCTTACCCTCCCTAGACCTCACTTTGTGGGAATACACTAGGGTTGTTGTTGTTGTTGTTATGAGATCTTTACTTATTACAAGGAGCTGATAAAAAGATAGCATGATGCCAAAATCTTAAAATAGGAGTACTAAAATGGTTATTTCATCCTATTATTTAACTCACGAGTTAATCCATTCTTAGGAAAGATCAAGTCAATGTGGTGGGGACCATTTATGGTGGTACAAAGCTTCCCAAGTAGAGCTATTGAATTTGAAGGTGAAAAGGAGACCCTAATCATGATGAATGGTTAACGGGTAAAGCAATATTTTAAATGATGCCAGAGGTGGACTTAATCAAGGTGTTCTACCTTGATGGATCTTGAATAATCCTACTCGTATTGTGCCATAATGTTAAATAAGGTGCTTTTGGAAGGCAACCTAAGTTTTACTTTTTGTAGTTTTGAATAATGTTTGTTGTATGGTGAATATGTATGATGGGGTTTGGAATTTTGAAACATATCACCAAATAAGTTGGATAAACAAAACATTAGAGGCCTTGCACTGAGTTCAAGGGAAGAGACTTTCAAGAGTTGCCAAACACTTAGGCGCATTGCCAAAGTCCTTTGTCTAAATTGGCCTTCCTAATCATGACAATTGTTATATTTAGTGACACTTCTCAATGTTTGGTGCATTATCAAACACTTTTATGATATGAAAAAGTCCCTCATTAAAATTAAGACTCCAAGACATAAGAATTGTTATATTTGGGGATGCTTATTTTGTTCGGCATATCACCAAACAATATGACGACATGCCTATGTCCTTTGATGAATTCATTTAAATTAAAAGAGGCAACAGTTTGACTTTTGAATTTATTTCACCCACTTCTATGTTTTACTACCCTAAATCTACCATCTCTTTTACTTACACCATCTCAATAATGCATATACTCACACACAATCACTACTACACTACACCGACTTCATTTCTGCCCCACTATTTAGTCATATTTTTCTTCTCAAGAAGGTTAGTGATTCATCACTTTTCTTTCACTTGTTTTCGTTTAGGTCTTGTTGCTATCATTCATTTTAAGGGTAATATTGTTAATGTAACTGAATTTTTCACTTACATCTGCTTAATCTCATCTTAGTCGAGTAAAATTTTATGGAATGGGATTTGCCTAAGGTTAATTGATTTGGATAAAATGGTTATGGTCTCAATATTGTCCTTGACAATTGCATTATTTTTCATAACACTCAATTACACTAATTTATATGCAAGTGATCATTAGCAATATATTACTTAACTATGAAATCCGGGTCGATCCAATGAGGAATGAACTATAAAGCTTTAGAGCATATATAAATCACTAGATGTTTGCTTGTATTGATTTTGATAATAAAAGTAAATGGGGAATTTTGTGTCAATAGTTTGCAACACTTTAGAATATAGTTATCAAGAGAGAATAACTAGAAGAATTGAAACATAGGAGTTGTAATCAGTATTAGAGTGACTTAGGGGTGTGCTTGTTTAATAGTGGATAACATTTATGAGTGATTTACCTTTGATTCAATAAGTAAAAGCTATATGTAAGCTGGGTTTAGATATTAGTGATAAACTTTCATTCTATCACCAGATTTCATATGGATTTCTTTCAAAAACTTATGTATTTATCTTTCTAAACAACTCAATACCTCAAATAGGATAATTTAATTATAGAACTAGCTATTAAATGAGAACTCTAGTATTAGTCAAGAAAATCTCCTTACCTTTGTTCTCTCTTTCACGTAAAACAAAGTATCTATGGTTGAACTAGTTTACAACCTCGATTCATGAGTTAGATCATAGAGATTTAATTGAACCCACAAATTATAACTCAAAAACAAATGATCAACACCCACACACTAATCAATAATCATTTATCACAAAACCCTATGAATTGGGATTTAGCTATATATAATTAAGGAAGAAGAGATTATACCATTATGTGTATCAAAATCTTCCATTAGATTTAAATATTCATAATAAATTCTACAAATTCAAGGTATAAAACCAAGATAAAATTTAATCTTAGTCATATATCTAGATCTCAAATTTAGCAAAAGAGAGGGTTTGAAATCCTAAAATACTAAATATATCTAAATCCAAATGGGGAGAAAGTTACTACAAAATTTCCATCGATCTCTCTTTGGAAATAGGACACAACATCTTCGAGGTTTACAACTATGTGTTGGACTTTACACTAGTCGCTGAACTAATTCAGAGATTAAGCTCAGCATTCTTAACTTTGGTGATAGATATTTATCTTTATTAAACTTGGTGGTTATGCACCAAAAAATATTTTTCTCTTTGTTGAACTTATTTGTATAGAGATTGATCGATCTAATGTTTTTAATGATAGAGGCTCCACTGGATGTAATGACCCTTATGGTTATTTTTCATATTTTTGCTTATTTTTACCGTTTAAGTATCTCCATATCTACCCCAAGTCATTTATGACTTACTGGGACTCACGATTTGGTTATCAAGCAGTTCGTTTGATTTTTAGAACTAATTCCATATTTGGAAGTATTTGTTGGTTTCAAATGACCATCGGGTAAAAACTTTAGCTAAATGATCTCGAATGAGAATCCAACTACACCAACAGATTCAGAATATCAATTTTAGGCTAGGTAGACCTTTGGTTTGGGTCCCACTACACTCAAACTCATTTTGAACTATCAATTGGAAAGTTGAAAATTTTAAAGTTTAGGTGTGGGACCCATATTTGGTTGAGAGGACCTCAGATTGAAAATCCAACTTTGCTGACGCATCTGAAATGTCAAATTTAGTGTGGTTACATATTTTATTTGGAAAAATTAGATTCTGAAACCATCCCGAGGCACTGGCCAAAAATTGGAATTTTTTATTCGTGTAGCAGGGGATACTACAATCACGGAGGGAGACTCATGATCAAGATGACCGTTATCGTGGCATATGTGGGTCCGTGATCACCCTAGTTGAAGGATTGGGAAGAGCTATTTAAATACTCATTTTGGATGAGAATTGTCCATCTTCTTCCTCCATTGAGACAAAGAAACCCTTATATGGTGTGCTAAGTACAAATTGGTCATGGTGCATGACTTGAGAGCTTATTTATCCTCTGTAATCGCGATTATCATCAAATCTAAGGTAAGAATCCTTTTAATTAATGCTTGAATTTCTTAGCTTGGACCCAAAACCCTAATTTAGCTTAGGGCTTGATTTCAGCCACAAGTATGCTTAGTTTTCACCCATTTCTTGAGGGTTATTTAATGCCCCAAGACTACACCCTGGAAATCACACGGTACCTATGATCCCGAAGGACCACAATCTAACCCATGACTGGTACCTGCTGTGAGCATTGAATAATAATCATGAAAGCATAAGCGGAACTAAAACTGAAAACTCCATAAGGTTCATAAAAACTAAATCAGTATTGAGTAAATCTGTAGAATAACTACTAACTGAAAGTGTCTGAAAGTCTCTAACATTTGAATAAAATGAGTTGGTGGGATAGGCCCCAACTAACTCCAAATAATTTCTAAAAGTAACTGAAATATTGAAATACTATTAATAATAAAATGACTAAATAAGTGTCACGTCGTCAATGGATGAGGACTCACTACTGTAACCTCGGTTAATAGACTGATCTAGATAAGTGTGGTCAGGAACTCAAGCTTCCGAATCTATGATATGAAACATCATAGCGCAAAGAAAGTATGCATCAGTACTTTGAATATACTGGTATGCTAGGTGAGGTTAGGCTGATATACATAGTTTACATGCATGAGAATAACAAATAATTATCATAAAGTAACTGTATGAGAGTATATACAAGATTGGGACTATTGTAAGTACTGAACATGCAGTACCTAGAATATATTATCGATCTGAATTAGTCTGAAGCTGCATTACTAAGTTTTTGGTAACTGATTACTGATAACTAAAAGTTATGTTCATGTAGAACTGAACTGAGTTCTGTACTGAATACTGAATACTGAATACTGAAACTATAACTGTGGGAGTTATCATCTACACAATATACCATGATTGTAGACTGATTTGGGGTACAACTTGTAACCCCGATTGGAATGGTGTTAGCACTGTGCCACGAGTTACAAATAGGAGCTGGGTCAACCCTAATCTAGCAAGAAGGAAGATGATTTACCCTATGTTGGCTAAGTCGTTCTATAATGCAGGGACTACTACTAAGGGTCAAACTCTCTACTGGCAGGAATGCGCTCATCCCTGGGTTTGCTCAATGTTGAATCCTACTCCCAACTGAATCAACACTGAACTAATTACTAGACTGTACTAGGCTTGATTGAACTGAGATTTGACTATATTAACTGGCTGAGTGATCTCTCTTATGGAAAACTAGACAATAGCTAAATTTTAGGTATTGGATACCCCTAGAATACAATTGCATAGGTAATGGAACTATATCTCAACCTTAAGAGCATCACACATAAGTTATTATGCACAATTCCTTCACATTGACATTTTGCCAAATACTTAGGATACATAACTGTTGTACATGAGAATGAGCAATATATGATTATCATGACTACCATATACAATACCATAATTCAAGGATTTAACATTAGGGTTACATAAATCAACATACATTTTAGTTAGTTCACATGAAAATCAAAATATTCTTGGCTTGAAATCTCACATAACAACACATACAAGAATACAATTCCATTTAAGAATTTAAATCATAACCTAAGTTTTAAAGAAAGATTCTTGAACTTCAAGGGTAGAAGGAACCCAAGGATTAACACCTAAACATACCTTTCTTTTCGAATTCATGAGAATTATTGGTGAATTCTTAGGACTTGATCTTTAGACTTAATGAACTAGGGTTTTTCTCTTGAGAGAATTTGTGAAATAATAAGTGAATTTTGCCCTTTGAGATGCTTAATTTCATATTATGGTTGAATAATGTAAGGGGAAAATCACCCAATTACCCCCACAAACCCATAACTTAATACACAAAACATGCCCAGTGACCTGATAGTTGATGTATTTTGTCGATGGTATCGACGTGATTACCGATGCGCTGCGTCGAAGGTGACGATACGATAGCCAATGCGACGCATCCTAATCGCATTGGCTTGCTATTATTGTCATCCAAACGTGTCTCAAACGATGTCCAAAAATTTTAAAACTCGCCCGAGATGATGTATAGATAACCCTGATCATGAATCAATTTAAAAATAGACAATCTAAGGCCAGAAAGATAAAAAATAAACCATTGAAATATTGAGGACAAAAATAACACTAAGTGTCAACACTTAGCTGAATTTTCTAAGTCTAGGAACTCTTTTGTCATGCTATAAAGGACTAAATAGGCTAGGACCTTCCGGGGTCTTACTATATAAGATCCTGCAAAATCCTTATCTTAATTCAGTCCTTTAAACTTACAAAGGAGTCCCAAGCTTAGAATATTCTAGCTAAGTATTCAGACTTAGTGTCATTCTTTCTTTCAAAAGTTGGAGATCTTACATGACCTTTACATCCATTAAATATGGATATATAGATTGATTCATGATCAGGAATATCCGTAGGTATTTTTGGACAAGTTTCAGATTTTTCGGACTATGTTTGAAGCTCCTTTAGAATCCCAAAATAGTGGATCAACGCGATCTTGGTTGGCCACTCAACTATCGCATTGATGAATGTTTTCCCCAACTCCGAGCATCAATTTCCAGTGAGTTGATGTGGACTCGACCCGACACATTGGTTATCACATAAATTCCAATGGCGCAACACGCCGATTATGCAGTTTTCAGTCATTAAAGGCCGTGTCCTTAGAGGTATTTAGGTCTTTTTTCCTCAACCTTAATCCCCCAAAACACAAAATTAACCACCTTAGAGAACAATTAAACTCATTTTTTCTCAAATTTGCTCAATAAGAAAATCCTAGAAGCTTCAATTTCAAATCAAGAACTTAAGATTCCACCATCAACTTTCAGAAATTCCTTAACTAAGGTATGTGAAGTGTTTATCCAAGGGCCCCTTCCACCCTTGGAGTCCAATAAACTATTTTAGACCTCAAGTATATGAATTTCATGTAGTGTTTGATAATATCCATGTTTAAAATGATTAATTGGGTTTCAAATCCATGGTTCTTGATCAATTTCATGTGTGGTTAATTGGTTTATATGTGTTACCTTGTGAAATCATACTAAAGCCTTCAAATGGTGAATTTAATATTGAGATTGTGTGCTCACATGTTGATTAGTACTATGTGCATAATTTATGCCTTTCAAGTGATTGATGAATTAAGCATGTGAGTTGAATAGTGAAGTTATATCATGTTAGCATGTGTTTAAGTTCATGACATGCAAGTTTTGTTAAAATGCCCCAATGAATGAAGAATGATCAAATGCTTAGTTTACATGTTTCAAGTTTATGCCATGTCTCTTATTTTGTGCTATCGAGTCCTGAAAGTACTTGTACCCGATAATTTAGTTGATTATTTAGAGCCATGGTCAGTCATAGTACAGTAACAGTTATGTCACAATAAGTAGTACACTCAGTTAGTTACAGAACTTAGGAAAAACTTAATAGACTCAGTATTCTTCCAGTCTAGTTCAGTACTCAGTCCAGACCTCAGTAAATTTAGTCAGTTAACATGATTCAATAGTTTCTGTCAGTCCATGAAACTTTGTGTACCTAGTTCAGTTAAATAGAAATATCAATAACAAATCAGTCCAGCCTAGTACAGACTAGAAATCAGTTTAGTAACTATTCAGTTGGGAGCAGAATTCAGGGCATTCCTATCAGCAGAGTGTTTGACCCTTAGTAGCAATCCCTTCGTTATAGAACTACGTAGCCAGCGTAGGTTGAGATATCTTCCTGCTAGATATATTGAGGGTTGATATATCTCATTCAAGTTATCCTGCCAGCGAGGCTTGACGAAAAAGCTTTCTATCAGAAAGGGTTAACTCACAGCTTGTCCTTACTTGTGGCACGGTATTGGCACCCTTTCAACTGGGGTTATAGGTTGTACCCCAATCAGTTTAAAGAGGGGCATGTCGGTTAGATGATTACCTCTAATAGTCTCAGTCTCAAGAACTCAGTTCAATTCTACAAATTCAAGACTATCAGACATAGTCACTCTGCTCAGTATGGAACTCAGTATGGTTCCATAGTATTCAGAACTGTTAGATATAGTCATTCAAATAATCATTAATACAGTATTCATAAACTCAGATATCAGTTATCAGTATTCAATTCAGTACTCAGTATTAGCACGATCTCATTTATAGTTTATGTATTTATGCATATACTCTTACTCAGTCATACTCATATTATTCAGTTATTATTGTGCATACATATGAAACCATGTATTTTAGCCTACCTCACTGAGCATACCAGTATATTCAAAGTACTAATGCATGATTTTATTTGCGTTATGATGTATTATATCATAGGTTCAGACGCACGAGATCTAGAACACCTTTAGAAGTTCCGTTTCTCAACTTTCAGAGTAGTGGTGAGTCCTCATAGTTTAAGGACATGCTTATTATTTATAGTAATTTATTTTTATTTTAGTAGATGGAGTTAGTTGGGGGATTTTCCCATCAACTCCACAGTTCAGAAAGTTAGAGGCTTTTTAGACTAGAGTACTTTCAGACAGTTGCTCAGTTTTTCAGTACTTATATTCAGTTTTGGTATTTTGATACCACATTTAGATTTATTTATAGATTTGAAACCTATGGCATATGTTTCCACCTATTTCCATAATTATTATAGTATTTATTACACAGTTATTGCAGCAGGTACCAGTCATGGGTTAGCTTGTAGTCCTCGAGATTATGAGCATCATGTAACGTCCGGGGTACAGACTCGGGGCTTTACAAACTTGGTATCAGATCCTATGGATCAATAGTGTCTTAGGAAGTATGAAAATCACATCTAGTAGATTCATGTGCATAGGTGTGTTGTGCACCACACTTATGGATAGGAGGCTATGAGATGTTTTAGGAAAAGTTTCCCTTCTTTCAGTATTCATGTCATGCGAGTGAGCATGAGCTCTATTTACACTCTCTTTCTAATCCTAGCTTCTTTTCCATTTACAGAATATGCCTCTAAAGAGGACTCAAGGAATAGGAATGGGAGACCAGCCAGCCCCTCAGGCCATCCATCCAGATCCTTTGGGCGAGAATGTCTCCCACGCGGAGTTCAGAGCAGCCTTCACCACCCTAGCTCATTCTATAGTAGCCCAGAATGAACGTCCAGCTGCGGTTCTGGCCAACATAGTGGCCAATACTCCTGCTTCCAGGATTTGGGACTTTACCCGAATGAAACCTCTATCATTTACCGGGTCTAAGTTAGATGAGGACCCTCAGGAATTTCTTGATCAGGTGCAGAAGGTTATTGATATCATGGGGTAACTATTATTGAAAGCACTGAGTTAGCCATATATCAGTTATAGGATGTAGCTCACTCATGGTTAAATAGTAGAAGGCAAAGAGGGCGGAAGATGTAGGGCCCAGAGAATGGGAGGAGTTTGCAGTTCCTTTTTTTGATAGGTTCTTCCTGCTAGAGTTAAGGGAAGTAAAAGTTTTGGAGTTTATAAACCTGAAGCTGGGCAATATGATAGTGCAAAAGTATTCCCTCAAGTTTACTCAGTTGTCTAGATATGCCCTGCATGTTGTGCCGGATAGCAGATCTAAGATGAGTAAGTTTGTATCAGGGGTGTCTCGCAATATGGTCGAAGAGTGCAGGACCGAAATATTGATTAAAGAGAGGGACATATCTAGGCTCATAGTCAATGCTCAGCAGATAGAGGAGGCCAAGAATAAAGAAAAGGAGAGGAAGAGCAAGAGAGTGAAGACAGGTAGTTTTAGTTTTGCTCATCCTTAGTCAGAGAGTCGGAATTATTCTCAATTCTACCCAAAATCCTCAGTTTCGGCTTTGTCCTCAGCCAGTGCTTCTATTCCAAAATTCAAAGATGGTAACAGAGATAGGGCATCAGGCCCTAAGCCCCAGGGCAGTGTTAACAGTTCTCGAACCAATCCTCTTTGCCAGAAGTGCGGCAGAAACCACCAGGGTATCCGCAGAGCTGGAAGCAATATGTTTTTTGAATGAGGAAAGCCAGGCCATTCAAATTCTAGGAATAGATGACTTGAGGTAGCAAATTCTTGCAGAATCACATAGTGTGCGCTACTCTATTTATCCAGGGGTCACTAAGATGTACCATGATTTGCTGGAGATCTATTGGTGGAGTGGGATGAAGAGAAATATTATAGATTTTATGGCTAAGTGCTCCACATGTCAACAGGTTAAGATTGAGCATCAGAAGCCTAGTGGGTCCATAAAGAAGTTCAGCATTCCCACCTGGAAGTAGGAAGAAGTGAACATGGACTTTGTGATGGGTTTATCCCGTACTCGTCGTCGGCATTATTCAATTTGGATCATTGTAGATAGGATGACCAAATTAGCTCATTTCCTTCCAGTCCATACCTCCTATTTAGCCGTGGATTATGCCAAACTCAATATCAGGGAGTTGGTTAGATTAGATGGTGTTTCGTTGTCTATTATCTCAGATAGAGGTACCTAGTTCACCTCTCATTTCTCTAAAGCATTCTAAAAGGGTCTTAGTACCTAAGTTGATCTCAGTATATCCTTCTATCCTCAGATAGATGGATAAGCAGAAAGGACCATTCAAACCTTAGAATATATGCTGCCAGCGTGCACAATAAATTTCAAAGTTAGTTGGGACGACCATTTGCCTTTGATTGAGTTCGCATATAACAACAGCTATTATTCCAGTATTCAAATGGCTCCGTTTGAGGCGCTTTATGGGAGAAGGTATGATCTCCCATTGGTTGGTTTGAAGTGGGTGAGGCCACAGTGGTATGGCCTGACTTGGTATTTGATACCTTAGAGAAAGTCTAGTTGATCAGGGAAAAACTTAAGACAACTCAGTGCCGGCAGAAATCGTACATAGATGTGCACAGAAAGGATCTCGAGTTTGAGATTAGTGACTATGTGTACTTGAAAATCTCTTCTATGACAGGGGTGAAGAGATTTGGCAAGAAGGGGAAACTCAGTCCCCGATATATCAGTCCTTACCAAATTCTAAGGAGGAGAGTATAGTTGAAAGGATATTCAAGGGATATCTCTAAGCTCAAAAAATTTTAGTTGTAGTGCATAAGGCTTAGCAGCTTCATCTTTGATGATATTTTGTAGGCCATGACTCACATTACAGAACTTATTCAGACCATGCCAAGATTTCCTTACCACCTAAATCTAGTAGAACACTATAGAAAGAGTGTCAGAAAAAGGCCCCAGTCGACTATAAGTTTTCAACATAAGTTAGTCTACAGAGCCCATGATTCAGTTTAGAAGTCAGACGGACAAGTTTGTATGGTTTCCTGTCTTTGTATTTATTCGTGCTATCTGAAGTCTCATGAACATAACTGTTCCAAGATGGGGCAACCAGGTAGTTGCGTATTTATCCCAGTCCAGGTATCATGTCTTAGTGTCAGACCCCAGATATCATATCCAGTCACGACTCAGTTCATAGGTACCCTATCATCATCCCAGTTTTCCTTAATATCTCAGCCAAGTCAGTAATCTTCGAGGGATAAAATATCCCAGGAGGGAGATGCTCTATAACCCCGAGCAATTATGTCCTAAAATCTCTAGCATCTCTTCACATAATGAATCTAGTTTGGAATGGTGGGTACTCAGAGGTTGACCCTCAAGTTCCAATATTATCCATGAGCCATGCATTTAGGAACTCAATTCAGTGCCAAATATTCAGTCCATGTATCACACTTCAGACTTAGTAATGTCCCCAAGTCCTTCTAGTCAAAGTTCTTTGGCAAAATTAGTCCGTTAAGGGAGATACTTGGGAAGCAGGAGCAGACATGTGGACCAAGTATACTTACTTCTTATCTGCTAATTCAGACTCAGCCCAAGGTAATGTCTTTCCTTAAGCTTATTCAGTTTCATGCTAAAATTTCCATTATAAACTTGGTATCATTTACCATTGCATACTCAGTCATAGGCTCATGAGTCAGTTCAGTCATGTATTCATGCATCAAATATGCATGATCAGTATAAGAAACTCAGATTATTAGTACTCCCAGTCATGCATTCATTAATCAGTTCAGTTATGTACTCATGCATCAGATATGCATATTCAGTATGAGATTTAGCATGTCAGTAATATCAGTCCTATAGTCAAGTCTCAGATGCTTATGTCCAGTAAGTAGATTCAGCCTACTAATACTCTCAGTTCAGTTAGTCTTATTCGAGGACGTATGTTCCCAAGGGGACATATTGTAAGACCCCACAAAATTTCTAGCTTAATTCAGTCCTTTAAGCTTGTTAAGGGGTCCCAAACTTAGAAAATTCTAGTTAAGTATTTAGACTTAGTTTATTTTTAGCCTTCAAAAGTGTAATGCCCCAAATCCAGTTCCCGAGATGCCACACGGTGCTCTGAACTACAAGTAGTCCTGAGCTAACCCTACCTGCCTTCTAACACATCTGAATCTCATCAGAGGGAAAAATAGGTATAAAATCATGATAAAATGTGGAAAACTATCTGAATATATCTAGAAGTACTAATCTCATTTAGCTGATTAAACAAATACTGAAAAGTCTAAATAAGAAAACTAAGATCTAAGACTGAATCTGGTAGTCCGACAAGCCTCTACTATATGAATCAAGAGTCACTGGGACAGGCCCCAGCTGACTCAAACTTCTTGAAATAAATAAAGGAACATCTACTATTAAACTGAAACATGAATAGCTAAGTCCTTAAACTATGAAGACTCACCAACTGGAGAGATGTATATGAGATTCTCAAAAATCACTGTCGCTGCTGAGACTGAGCACCTGAACCTACATTATGAGACAATGTATCACTTAGACATATATGTGGATCAGTACTTTGATGATATACTGAGTATATGGAGGTGCATGCAATAAGTAACCAATATTATCAAAGTTTATAAAATCATGCATGCTAAATGTAAATGACTCACATAAGCTTAAGTAAATCTGAAATTTGAAAGTCAAAATCACGAATAACAAGGCATATAATTTAAATCTTGTGAGTAATTACACTTAGTTCTGAAATTCGTATTCTATTTTTATTCTAAAAGCATATCTGAAAACTTATTCTGCAAGGGGATTCTTTCAAAACTTTAGGGAATATATTCTTAACTGTTAGACTGTAGAGATGATACTTTTAAAACTATTCTAAAAATCCTTACTATTAGGCTGTCAAACTTTAGGGAAAAATACTTTATCTGAAAAGTTATATATTTTTTTTCTAGCAGGGAGGTTCTATTAACCGACATAAACCATGTGAGCTACATGGAGTCTAACGTTTTTACCTTTTAAGGAGGAAACACACGTTAGGGAGAGGTGTCATACTCTTGCCAGGGAGTATAACCTAATCCAGGTTATTGATCACAAGCTAAATCTGTCATCTATATAAATGGGAATAATCTAAGTCTATACCTACATTAGCCACGTAGTTCTGTGGAAGATAGGGCATGCTAATCTCACACTTCCCGCTCAATGCTAAACACTACTCCCTTTAAGATCTGTATGCTCAAAACCATTGGATATCCACTTTTTAAAACTAGCATAAGAATTTATATGAGAAACCATTTAAGCACTAACTCTAGTAAGTTTGTAAACAAACCTGTTCTGAGTTTCTGTAAACTGTAAAATCTGTAATGGATTTCAAAGCTAGACCAATGATCAAAATATCAAATCTGTATTGAAAACTGTAAACAATCTTGCTCATAAGATGCTTATAGCACCAACTTTCTTGAAATCACAATAATCAATCTTGGATAATAGTCCATGATTCAATAATATCAAGATAATAACTTTAAGTGACAATATCATGCTCAATTCAATTGAAAAGCTGTAAACAATATCTCAAATCATGCTCATGCTATTCAAAATTACAAAAGAGCATTCTTTAACTCAAAACAAACATGGGATTTCATAATTCAATCATATCATACTCAAAATCATCAATAAGATACTATGGGTGTAAACCCCAATTTCAAATAATAAGAAATTTGTTTATAAACATAACTTTTGGCACAAGGACGGAAGATTTATCCTTATTCAAACCTTACATACCTTAATTTGATGATCTTTGATGAAAACTAGGATCTTGGATTCCTATTGATACTTAGGGGATGATTTCTTAGTGCTCTTGTATTGGGAAATCTCAATCTTGAATTATCTTGGAGAATTAATGGAGAAATCTTGGATTTCTTGGGGAGATAGGTGATGAACTAGGGTTTTTCTTTGAGAGGGAATGATAGATAAATCATAAATTGCTTTGAAATATGCTTAATCTTCTATTTTGGGACGGATTAAGGGTTGGGAGGATGACCAAAATGCCATCTTTAAACACCCAAATTAAACTAAAAAATGCAACATTTGTGAACTGGGTGGCCACCGCAATGTGCCACTATCGCGGTGGCTTACTGGAAATTGGACGAACGGAAAATGGGCTCCCTTCGCGACGTGCCATAATCGCGGAGCCTATATGTTTGTCATTTTGACCACTGGCGCGACGTGCCAGTATAGTGAGGTCTCACTAGAAATTTCCAAACGGGAAATTAAGCCTCTCCGCAATGCGGTAATATTGTGGGGCCTCACTAGAAATTAACAATTGTGATATTACGCTTCTCCACGATGCACTAAGCGCCCGAATAATGGTGTTTTATGACTGGACTTAAAATAGCCATAACTTCTTACCCGGTTATCTAATTTAGGTGAATCTTATATCGTTGGAAAGATAATTAAATTTTCTATGTCATGGAAAGTTCAAATCTAAGGAATTCTATACAACATAAATAATATTCATCTTTGAAGCTATCCCTTAACATTCTAGGGGCATATTCTAGCTAGAAAAGGTACGGGGTATTATAATATCTCCACCTTGGAAATATTCGTCCTCCAATGTGGCTAGTTAAGCTGAAATTTCTAAGGAATCTAAGAATACAAGATAGCATTCACAACTGAAGTGAACCAATTAACTAAATCTAAATCATTCTGAGCTTCTGAGTAACTCTGTGAGTGCATGAACTTACATGGGGACAACTATATGCTGAATATATGATTAGAAAAGAGCTGAATCAAGGATGAGTATTACCTTTGGCTAAATCTGAAGTTATGGAGAACAGGTGAGGGTACTTGGCTCGCATGTCTGCTTCTGCTTCCTAAGTAGTACCCTCAACGGACTGATTTCGCCAAAGAACTTTGACCAAGGGAACTTTTTGTTCCTTAGTCTACAGATCTGATGATCTAAAATCTCAACTGGAATCTCTTTGCATGAAAGGTTGTTCTGAATTTCTGAACTTTTTAAAAGAACTACAACGGTGGAGTCACTGATGCACTTCTTAAGCATAGAGACATGGAATATAGGATGAACTGCTGACAAGTATGTGGGCAACTCAAGATCATAAGCTACTTTCCTAACACGACTCAAAATTTTATAAGGGCCAACATACCGTGGCTAAGCTTCCCTTCTTGCCAAATCTCTTCACCCCTTTCATGGGTGAAATCTTTAGATACATTAAATCACCAAATTTAAACTCAAGGTCCCTTCTTCTCACATCTGCATAGGATTTTTGATGACTCTGGCTTCTTTCAATCTCCCTCTAATCAGCTGAACTTTCTCTATAGCTTCAAATACTTAATTAGGCTAAAGCAAAGTGGCCTTGCCCACTTCAAACCAACCTATGGGTGATCTACATCTCCTCCTATAAAGAGCTTCAAATGGATCCATCTGAATGCTAGCATGATAACTGTTATCATAAGCGAACTTAATCAAGGCAAATGCTCATCCCAGCATCCCTTGAAATCAAGAGCATATTCCCTCAACATATCTTCTAAAGTTTGGATGGTCCTCTCTGCTTGATCATCTGTCTGTGGGTGAAAATCTGAATAAGATGAACTTGGGTACCAAGACCCTTCTGAAAATCTTTCCAAAACTAGAAAGTAAACTGAGTACCCCGATCTGAATTAATGGACAAGGGAACTCCATGCAATCTAACTAACTCTCGGATATATAACTTAGCATAATCTTCAGCTGTATAGGATGTATGAACTAGCAAGAAATGCGCTTAGTCAATCTGTCTACAATAACCCAAATCAAATCATGATGACGATGCGATTGGGGTAAACCAGTCACAAAATCCATATTCACCTCTTCTCATTTCCAAGTGGGGATACCAAACTCTTGCAACGTACCACCAGGTCTTTGTACTCTACCTTAACCTATTGACAAGTTGCACACTTAGCTACGAACTCCGCTATATCTTTCTTCATACCACTCCACCAATAGATTCTTGCAAATTCTGGTACATCTTGGTAGCACCGGGATGAATAGAATAACGCGCGCCATGAGCTTCAGCCATAATTCTCTACCTCAAATCATCAACACAAGGCACACGTGTCTCAATACACCATCTCCCCCTTAGGAGAAAACCTCTACTTTTTGGTCTTTGACTGACTCCTTCAGTTTAACCAACTAGAACACATATCTTGCTTTTCCTTCACTTCCGAAACTAGGGAAGATTTGGAACTGCTCTGAACCCAAACATTACCTTCAGCTGAATCAACCAACCTAACACCCAATCTAGCTAAATGCTGAACTTCTCAAGCTAATTCTTTCTTACCATTCTCCACATGAGTGACACTACCCGTAGATAACCTAGTAAGGACGTCTGCCACTATATTGGCCTTTCCCAGATGGTACAACACACTTATATCATAGTCTTTTAGCAACTCTAACCACCTTCTCTGAGTAAACACATACTCTAAGCTTTTGTGGTCTGTGAATACATCAAAATGAACACCATATAGATAGTGTCTCCAGATTTTTAAAGCAAATACCACTGCAGCTAATTCTAGATCATGGGTTGGGTAATTCTTTTCATGAGGCATAGGCTATGACCTTACTACTCTGCATTAACACACAACCCAAACCAACTCTAGAGGAATCACAATACACCACAAAACCATCAGTACCATCAGGTAATGCTAACACTGGGGCTGAAGTGATTCGAGTCTTCAACTCCTAAAAACTCTTCTTGCAAGAATTTGACCACAGGAACTTAACTTTATTTTAGGTCAATCTAGACATAGCTGATGCAATAGATGAGAAACCTTTAACAAAATAGCAGTAATATCCAGCTATACCCAAAAAACTCCTAATATCTGACGGAGAGATAGGTCTAGGCTAATTTCTTATATCTTCTATCTTTCAGGGATCAACTCTAATGCCATTGGCGAAAATAACATGACCGAGAAAGGCCACTGATCTTAGCCAAAATTTACACTTCCTGAATTTTGTGAACAATTGATGATCTCTAAGAGTTTGTAAGACAATTCTAAGATGGTCTGCATGGTCATTCTCACTACAGGAGTACATAAGGATGTCATCTATGAATACTATGACAAATATGTCTAGATACTGTTTGAAAACTCGATTCATGAGGTACACGAAATCTTTTGGGGAATTGGTTAGCCCGAAAGACATGACTAGAAACTCAAAATGACCATAGCGGGTTCTAAAGGCAGTCTTCGAAATATCACATTCCCTTACTTTAAGTTGATGATAGCCGAATTAAGGTCTATCTTTGAGAAGTAACTTGCACCTTGTAATTGATCAAATAGGTCATCAATTCTATAAAGTGGATATTTTTTCTTTAATATGACCTTATTTGGCTGACGATAGTCAATACACATATGCAAAGAACCATTTTTCTCTCGCACGAATAGGATGGGAGTGCCTCATGGAGAAACACTATGCTTTATGAAACCTTATCTAAAAGATCTTTGAGTTGCTCTTTCAACTCTTTAAGCTCTGTAGGAGCCATACAATATGGTGGGATAGAAATAGGCTGAGCATCTAGGAGAAGGTAAATACCAAATTCTATCTGTCTATCGGGAGGTACCCCTAGGAGATCTTTAGGAAAAATATCTAGAAATTTATTTACTACATTGACTGGCTGAACTGCTGCGGTATCAAACTTATTGTCTTTAACTTGAATAGATAATAAATGCAACCTTTGGATATCAAATTTCTGGCCTTAATATAAGATATTAAATGACTCTTGAGAGACACTGAATTACCGGACCACTCAAAGGTTGGCTCATCTGGAAACTGAAACTTCACCACTCGAGTGCGATAATCTATAAAAGTATAACAAGAATGGAGCCAATCCATACAAAGAATAAGATCAAAATCAACCATATCTAACTCTATCAAGTCTACTAACATGACTTTATAAAAGATAGTGATAGGACACTTTTTATAGATTTGCTTAGTAACAACTGACTCACCTACTGAGGTAGAAACCAAGAAGGGCTTGAGAATCTTTTCAAAACTTATCTCAAAATTCACAGAAACTAATAGGGTCATATGAGAAAAACTTGACCCAGGGTCTAACAACACATAAACGTCAAAATGGAAGACAAGAAGCATAACAGTAACAATATCTGGGGAATTTTTCTGCTCTTGGCGTAAGGGTAAAACATAAAATTAATTCTGGAGCTGACCACCAGTAGTACTGGATGATGCGCCCTGAGGAGAAGCTGGGCGACCTAGAGGAGCAGGTGCATTATTAGCCTGAGTTTGGGGACAATTATCTTTGTTTCTTTGCTTAGCATACAGATAGTATCTAATGTTGTGACCCAACTTACCACATCTAAAACAACTTTTCTAACCAGCCAAACATTCACCATGATGATTCTTACTTAGCTCACTAAGGATAATTGGGCCTACCACCTACACTACTCTGAGATTTGGACATAGAAGACTTACCCCACTATTCTTGCCTATTTTTGGGTGAAGGAGCACTGGCTGAAAATGGTGCAGGCATAGATGAATGATTCTAAAACTGCGAATAATTTCCTCCTCCAAACCTATTCTAACCATGATCAAATTGCCCTGTTCTATCCCTCTTATTTACTCTATCTTTCATTCATATTTTTTGCCTTAATCTACTGAGCATGCATCATCAATCTAGAAAGGTCTATGTCACTATTGTTGGCAAAATCCTCAACTGAATAAGAGGTATAGACTGGAAGGAAATAAGCTAATTTGGTCATCCTATCTGCAATGACCCATACTGAATCATGATGATTATTTTGAGGCAAATCCATCACAAAGTCCATGTTCACTTCTTCTTACTTCCAAGTAGGAATACTAAACTCCTGCATGGACCTACTAGGCTTCTGATACTCTATCTTACCTGCTGACATATAGAGAACTTATCCATAAACTCTGTAATATCTCTCTTCATCCCACTCCACCATTATATTTCCCATAAGTTGTGGTGTACATCTTTGTGGCCCCTAGATAAATAGAGTAGCGTGCACCATTCACTTCTCCAAGAATTCACTCCCTTAAGTCGTCTACACCTGGAACATATAGACGACCCTGACAACACAATACACTATCTCCCCCTTGGGAGAAAACCTCTACTTCCTGATCCTTGATTGACTCTTTTAACTTGAAAAAGCTGGGATCTCTATCTTGCTTTTCTTTTACCTCAGAAACTAGAGATGATTCTGAACTACTCTGAACCCATATGTCACCTCCACTGAATTGACTAAGAGAATGCCTATTTTGGTAAGCTAGTGGATTTCCTGAGGTAGCTTCTTTTTACTGTCATCAACATGAGCAACACTACCCATAGACAGTCTACTGAGAGCATCGGCCAGTACATTAGCCTTGCTCAGATGATAAAGGACACTCATGTTGTAATCTTTCAAGAGCTTTATCCACCTTCTATGATAAAGATTGATATCTTTTTGAGAAAAGACATACTAAAGGCTTTTATGATCTATGAACAAATCCATATGAACTCCGTATAGATAATGCCTCCAAATCTTTAAGGCAAATACTATGGCTGCTAACTCAGGATCATGAGTTATGGCTGCTAACTCAAGATCATGAGTCAGATAATTCTTCTCATGAGATTTGAGCTGTCTGGAGGCGTAGGCAATAACCTTACCATACTGCATGAGGACACAACCCAAACCTACTCTGGATGTATCACAATACACCACAAACCTATCTGAACTATCTGGAAGAGCTAAGACTGGGGCCGAGGTGAGTCGAGTCTTTAGCTCTTGAAAACTCTTTTCGTAAGGATCTGACCACTGAAAATTGACTTTCTTCAGAGTCAATCTGGACATAGGGGATGCAATAGAAGAAAATCCCTTAACAAACTATCTGTAATAGTCGGCCAAACCTAAGATAGTCCTGATATCTGATGGAGAGAAAGGGCAAGGCCAGTTTCTTACTGCTTCGGTCTTTTGAAGATCTACTTTGATGCCATCACCAGAAATGGTATGGCCAAGGAATGCTACTGGCCTTATCCAAAATTCTCACTTACTAAATTTGGTGAACAACTGATGATCTTTGAGAGTCTAAAGTACGATTCTGAGATGGTCTACATGATCACACTCACTGTGGGAATAGACTAGAATATCATCTAAGAAGACTATGACAAACATGCATAAGTACTGCATGAACACATGGTTCATCAAGTCCATGAAAGTTGTTGGGGCATTGGTAAGACCAAAGGACATGACTAGGAATTTGTAGTGACCATACCAAGTACTGAAGGCTATTCTTGGAATGTCACATTCTCTGACTCTGAGTTGATGATAGCCGAATCTGAGGTTTATCTTATAGAAATGGATGACACCCTGAAGTTGGTCAAACAAGTAATCAATTTTGGGAATAGGATACTTATTCTTAACCGTGACTTTATTGAGCTGACGGTAATCAATATAAATTCTGAGAGAACCGTCTTTTTTGTGCACGAATATAACTGGTGAACTCCACGGGGAAACACTGGGTCTGATGAATCCCTTATCTAAGAGATCCTTCAGCTGCTCCTTTAATTCTATGAGTTCTGTTGGTGCCATTCTATATGGCAAAATATATATAGGCTAAGTGTCTGGAAGAATATCAATACTAAAGTCTATTTCCCTTTTGGGAGAAATTTCTAGAAGATCTTCGGGAAAGACATCTGAATATTCATTCATGAATGGGACTGAATCAAGACTGGGAGTTTCAAAACTAGTGTCTGTAACTAGAACAAGATGATAGACACATCCCTTAGGTATCACTTTCTATGCCCGGAGTTAGAAAAAAAGCTGACCTCTAAAAATTGAAGTACTACCCCTTCACTCTAGGAAAGGTTCATTTGGAAACTGAAATTGAACTACTTTATTTCTACAGTCGACTGTGGCATAGTCGGGATAAAGCCAATCCATATCAAGAATGACATCAAAATCAGTCATATCTAATTCAACTAAGTCTGCTAAAGTGACTTTCTGAAATATCATAACTGGGCAGTTCTTGTATACCCGCCAGGCTATGATAATTTTACCCACTAGGGTAGAGACTTAAAAGGGCTTTACTAGAATTTTGGGACTGATTCCAAAATCGTCTGCTATAAATGGAGTAACAAAAGACAAAGAAGCTCCTGTGTCTAGTAAAGCATAAACATGCATATGAAAAATCTGTAATGTACCAGTAACCACATCAGGAGAATTTTCCTAATATAGCTAGGACTGAAGAGAATAGAGTCTATTTGGGTGTTGGTCACTAGTAGCACTGGAAGTGGCACCCTACTAATTTAGGCGACCAAACTGAGCCGAGGAATGGTTCTGCTGACCCTAAGGACCTGGATGAGGACAGTCTCTAACTCTATGGCCTGGCTTTCCATATCTAAAACAAATACTACTGCCAACTTTGCAAAAACCCTAATAGTGCTTTCCACAAGTCTAGAAAAGAGGATAGGTGTGGGCACTACTAACACTGCCCTAAGAGTTAAAGCCTGGTGCTCTATCTTTGTTTTCGTCCCTGAAATTAGAAGCTGGAGCGCTATATGAAGAAGGAGATGGAACTGATGACTTAGGATGAAACTGAGAATGGTTACCTCCCTCTTATTTAGGCTGAGCAAACTTGAAACTACCTGTCCTTGCTCTCTTATTCTGCTTCTCCCTCATCTTAATCTTCTAATTTTCTATCTACTAAGCATAAGTCATAAGCCTAGCTTAAGTGATGTCACTATTCAATATCATAGACCTACACTCGTTGACCATACTATCATTTTCTCCAAAAACAAACTTACTCATCTTGGCCCTGCTATATGCAACCACATGAGGAGCAATCTGACTAATTAAGTAAACTTAAGAGAATACTCTTTCACCGTCATGTTTCCCTACCTGAGGTTGATAAATTCTAACACCTTAGCATCTCTTAGCTCTTGGGGAAAGAATCTATCTCAGAATATGGTGACAAACTCCTCTCACTTAATAAGCCCTGCATCATCTAGCCTTTCTAACTTCCACTACTTTACTAAGTGTGAGCAACATCCTGCAACTGATATACAGCAAGATCAGCACTCTCAATAGGATTAACCCCCATGACATTAGTAACCTTCTGAACCTAATCGATAAATTCCTGAGGGTCCTCATCTGACTTAAACTCGAGAAAGGATTGAGGATTTATTCGAGTGAAGTCCTGAGTCCTGTATGCAGCTGAATTAGCCACCGGTCTAGCCAAAATGATAGTAGGTTGTTCATTCTGAGTAACAACTGATTGAGCAAGAGTAGTGAATGTAGATCTAAACTCTACATGAGAAACATGTTCGTCTAAAGGTTCTTTAAGCTGAGGGAATGGCTGATTCTCATTTTTTCTCTTAGCAGGCATGTTCTATAGAAGAAAGGGAGAAATGGATTAGACTGACAGATCAAATTGAGATTATGCTCACTGGCACGTCATGAATACTAAAAGAAGGGAAACTGTTCCTAAAACATCTTATAGCATCCTGCACGTAAATGTGGAATGTAATACACCTATGTATAAGACTCTACTAGATATGGCTTTTAAACTTCCTAGGACTCTATTGAACCTTAGGATCTAATACCAAGTTTGTAACACCTCAAATCTGGTACCCAAAATGCTACACGATGCTCATGACACCAAATGACCACAAGCTAACCCATCACTGATATCTATACCTAAATACTGCATAATATACAGTATAAATACAAAAAAAGAACTGAAAGTCCTTAAGGTTTAAAATTGCAACATAGCTGATAAATCATAACATATGAATGGGGTATGAAATACCCAAAACACTAAAATAATTGTCTGAACATAATAGTCTGAAAAGCCTCTAACCGCCTGAATTGTTTGAATAAGGAGTTGATGGGACATGTCCCCTACTAACTCCAACTACTGAAATAAATTAATTAATGAGATAATAAAGAAATGATCATGTCCTCAAAGGATAAGGACTCACTACTATTTCTGACTGCTGAGAATAGAATGTTACTGATGCTCTGGAGCTCGTGCTTTTGAACCTTTGGTATAAAACACCATAGCGCAAATATGTCAGTACTTTGAATGTACTGGTATGCATAGAAGGTAGTCTGAATACAAAGGGTTCATATGCATGAACTATACTAACTGACTAGACAAAATAAATGTGAGAATACATGCATGAATACATAATAACTGTAACTAAGCTCACGATAACATGATTATTGAATCTAAGTACTAATAACATGAGATACTGATAACTATATAACTGAAATAACTGATACTAAGCGACTATATCTGACATTTTAGTTTCTAATGGAACTAGCTGAGTTCTGTACTATTCTGAGTTGACTGTATTTGACAGTCCTAAAATCTGTAGAACTATCTGAGTTCTATTATGAGACTGAATGACTGTATCTGACAGTCCTAATTCTATAACTGAAACTATGAGAAGTAGTTATCTAACCGACATGCCCCTAATATGCCATTATGGCTGAGTTGGGGTCCAATCCGTAACCCTAATTGGAAGGGTGTTAATATCACACCACTAGTAAGGGTAATTTATGAGAAACCCTCATATAAATAGTAACTCTAGTGAGAACGGTAAGACCCCTCACATAACATGTTAAGCCACCTCATCTACCCTCATATAACAGGCTACGATGGTTCAACCTATACTGGTTACGTAGTTCTAGAATACAAGGATTGCTTCAAAGAATCACACCCTCTTATAACAGGTGTGTTCCCATCCTTGGATTCACTCGGTGCTAATTCCTACTCCTATCTGAATAGACAATGAACAAGGATTACTTAACTAAATTAACTGAGTTTCGTTGACTAATGGAATAGTACTGAGATTACTGTATTACTGAGATTTCCTAAGTCATATGACTGACTGAGTTCTAAGGATCATGGCTTGACTGAGGATATCGTGAAAACATGATACCGACTCTAGGCATACAACTATATGTTTTGGGTACAAGTACCCCCAGGACTCCATGGAAAGAAACTGATAAAGAATTACTTCATTGAATACATGACTAATATGAACAATCCATAATTCATTAAGTAAGACATTTCATCAAACATTTGACATGCATAAACTCGTACATGAATGGGGATTTCATATTATCAGACTAGTATGACACTTTTCTTTCACATAGGCATTTAATCAAACACATGGGGAGCATGCTTTGCTTATAAAATTATCAACACATCTAATAATCTTGGATACATCAATCAATTTATAATTTGAAGGGGATTTATCATGGTTATTAGGATAATCATCACATACTAGGGTCAATCATTGGAATATGTAATTTAAAACATGAATCAAAACCACACAGCATCATGAACATGAATTTCAATTCAATTTAAATTATAAACATTCCTAAATAACTAAATCTTGGATTTTAAAAGAGATTCTTGAGTTTCATGGGTGAAAGGGACCCATGAATCAACACATGACATACCTTGATTATGAGTTTCTTGAATTTCTTAGTTTCTTGAAGAAGGATTTGGATCTTGTTCTTGGGGATTATCTATGAGAGAAAACCCTAATTTGATGTTGTGAATGAATAATGAACTTATGTGCCTTGGTACGATATAATTAGGGGTTAAAACAGGTGGAAAAAGACCCAAATACCTTCCAAAAATGACTTAAAATTCACTGAACGAAACTTGTGATGGTCCATCGCTGGCTTGATGGTTCGTCATTTCGAACATCGTACGTGGACCAAAAAAAGACTCACTGCCTTATGGCGATGGCTTGGACGATGGTCCATTGCAAGTTCGATGATCTATCAACCTGTCCATCACACCTTATCCAAAAGGTTGATTTACTGCCTTGGCTGCGATGGTCTTGGCGACGGTCCGTCAACCTGGCCATCGCACCTGGGCAATTCTGACAGCTCTGAGTAAAATGTCCATAAATTTTTACTCTGATACCCAATTTGGACAAAATTAGTATTGTTGGAAGGCTAATTCAATTTCCCATATCATAAAAAGTAAAAATCTTAAAAAGTCCACGTGTAAAAAATGGATTCACATTTCAAATTAAGTTTCTAACATTTTTTAGATGATTTTAAGCTAGGTAAAAGTATGGAGTATTACACACAGCCTATAACCACAGTTAATGCAATCCAATAAGATGCAGGTTGGTGTGAAGTTTGCAGTAATAGAGGCTATATGATTGCTATGTGTGCATCAAATTCAGAATATGTGATGTATGTAGCCAATGTTCAGAGGTCTAATCATGTTAACACCTACAAAATGAATTGTCAATCTCAGCCACTAAATCAGCCATGGAACATTCAAAAACCACAACAAATTCAACAACCACAGGCAAAACCAAATTAGACAATTAGCAACTTGGAAAAGATGATAAAACAGGTTCTAGCTAATCAAATATAATTGTCTACAGATATAACAAATAGGCAAGCATCTTAGAGAGGCTTAGAGTTGCAGTTGAGATAGTTATAACAAGTATTGAATAATAGACCTCAAGGTGGTTTTCCATCAGCTATAGAAAATCCAAAACAAGTTATGAAATTCACTTTGAGGAGTGGTAAAGAGCTTCAAGAAGAACCTCCAAAGGTAACAAATGAGGTAGATGCAGATTTGAATCCCCCCACAAGTAAATGAAAGAGTTGCTAAAAAATTGAGGAAGTCTGAGTACTCAAAAGAAAAAGTTTCTACAGAAAAGGAGAAAAATATGCGTTCACTCCCCTTTCCACAAAAGCATATGAAGGTAAAGGAGGAGCAATGTTTAGAAAGTTCTTTGACACTTTTAGAGAGATTCACATTAACTTACCTTTATTAGATGTTTTGCAGGGTATGCCTAAGTATGCTAAGTACTTATGGGATGTTGTTATGAATAAGCTAAAATTGTAGGATGTTGAGGCACTAACACTCATTGAAGAGTGTAGCACTGCAATAATACAAAAGATGCTAAAAAAGGTTAAGGACCGTGGAAAGTTTACTCTCTTCATTTAGATTGGCAACAATGAGGTGATTTAGGCACTTAGTGATTTAAAGGCGAGTATCAACTTGATGCCCCTATCTTTATTCAATGCCTTAGGTTTGGGAGAGCCTAGACCCTGTACTGTGCATCTATAGTTAGCATATAGGTCCATTGCCTATCTGTAAGGAATCATTGAGAATGTCATCATAAAGGTTAGTAAATTTATTATTCTTGCTGACTTTATTGTTCTAAACTTTTAGAAAGATAAATAGACACCAATCATCTTAGGGCATCCATTTTTAGCAATAGGAAGATCATTGATTAATGTTAGAGAAGGCACACTCACAATGGGATTAGAGGATGAAGAGGAAATATTTAAATTTTATAAAGCACTCAACATAATGTCCTAATATAAATAATTGTGCATGATCAATGTTATTGAATAGGATAATTGTAGGGTTGCAAGTCTGCCAAAGGCTTCTTCTAACATCCTCATTAAGCATTCAAAGCGTTAATGCCGCAATATTAAATAATGCAAGTTGATGATCTTGAAAAGGCTAAAGTTAAAAAAACCAATTATCCTTAAGAATTTATAGCCAAAAGGGGTGAAAAGAATAAAAAGATGGAGACTAAGTGTGAAAAGGAGAAGGAAAGAGAACGACTAAGTCGTAGTTGGGTCGTGCTGCGACACTAAATCAGGTGCTTCTTGGGAGAAAACCCAAGTTAAGTAGGTATGTTTTATTTTTTATTTTTTAGTTTTTATTTCACATAGTTTTAGTTTTTTGTTGAGTTGCAGGTTGATGGGAAGTTTGAGTACCGGAAACCTGAGCTAAGAAACATGGCAAAAACTGAGTGTGGGGTCCCATAGACCTCCTTATTTTTTAAAGATGCTACTAACTAGGCCTAGAGGCCTCGGGGAGTAATTTCTATCTCTTACTTTTAAAATTTACTTTGGGGACAAAGTAGATTTTTAAGTATGAGGTGGGGAAAATTCCTAATTTTTGTTTAATTTTAAAAAATTCTATGTAAGATATTCTTTTTGGTGATATTTTGATTGAATGGTGTAAGTGTTTTATTTGGTAATAGCATGTTGAATGAGTGAATAACTACTTTTGAGACTCATAGGCTCAAGTTTTTTACTCTTGTAATTTTTGGCTTAAATTTGAATTCATGCTATTGTTTGGTTGAGATTCTATGATGATCTTATGGGAGGTCAGCATGTTCCTTGTGCATGTGAGGTATTTATGTATTCCTTATTGCAAGTGATATCTAGAACTTGGATAGTGTGTGTGCAAAGAGAAATAAAGAGAGTGGATTTAGGGGGATAATATAAGCATTTCTTTTATATACTTATTTTATACCCTCCTTTTGACCTACCTTTATGCTTAATCTTAGTTAGCCTCATTGAGCCTTTAGCATTTTCATTGGCAGCCTCATATGTAGCCTAATCCTTTCTTTTATAGACCATAATTTCATCCAAAGCTCCTAGGCACTTTAATGAAAATTCTATTGAGTTAGGAGTGTGAAATTGAAGAAGAAAAAGGTGAAATTAAAGCCCCTATAGAGATAGTTATTGATTCTAAAAAGAATTTTAATGTGTTATGGTAGGGAAATAAGTAATGAAAAGAATAAAAATTTGTTCAAATTAAATAATTGTAGATAAAAATATTCCGACCACAATGAATGTAAAAGAGCTTAATAAGATGGGGTGAAAAACAAAAGAATGGGGTAGTACAAAATGGTGTAATTTGGTTATTGAAGATTGGTTTTAATTGTAAAAAGTGATTATTAAAGTGCTTAGGGAAAATAGCCACTATTATTTAAAAATAGTTCCTACCTATCTCGTAGCCTATATTAAATCTCGGAAAAGACCTAATTGATGCTAAGTTCATCATTCTTATATTAATGGAGCATAAAACTAAGGGAAATCCTATGGTTCATTGTGTGTAACTTGTGAATTCCTTGTGAGAATGAACATAATTTGATTCTTGTATCCATTATGTTATAAATTGCTTAATTGTGAGTAATTATAGGTAACTCTCTTGTTATGAGAGCACATGTTTGATAAATGTTGGTGAGTTGTATTATGTCCTTGATTGATAAATATGCATGAGTTTACAAATTTTGTGAGTCTATTCTTAAGGCTAGGATGTTTTGGAGTAGTGTCCATGTACTTTCAGTTGTGTAAATAACATGCTAAGTGAAGAAACTTGCATTTTGTGTAGTCATTATAGTACTACCTTGAGTGTCTTGTGTGTAGTAGAAGTGTTGAATATCCTTAACCTATGATGTTTAGAGTAAAGAATTATTTTAGGACGAACAAGGATTTAAGCATGGGGTGGTGATGTTGGGTGTATTTATGTATTCTATTGTCATTATTCTAGTCTTATTAGCCTTGTTTTGAGGATAATTCGTGTGCTATATGGGTTGATAATGAGATAAATATGCATCTAAGTGTTAAATTAAGTGGTTACAAATTTTAAAGTGAATTCCAAACAATTTTGTACTTAAATGAGTCATTTAGAGTTCAATCGTGGGAAACTAGTGTTACTAGCTTGAGCTAGGTGCCTGTCAAGTTGATCCCCGCGGGATTCTATTGTGTCTAATATGTTCCAAATGGTTTTAATGTGCAATTATGAGTGGAATAACTTGTTGATAATGTGAAAGGTTCAATTTTATTATGTTAATATTTGGAACATAAAGCTAAAGATCAATGCAAATTAGCCTTCTCTTAGTGAGTGTTTGTGATTCATTGTCATAGATATTGTGTTGTTGTAATATCTAATTTGTGGTTTATGATTATGTAGAAAACTTTGTGAGATGAATATGATGATATTGTGATGTTGAAAAGGCTGGAAATCCATGGAAAATACACCATAAAACAAGGGATGGAAGGAAGGACAACCAAAACTTAACCAAAATTTGGATGGCAACTTTCAGTGTGTCAAAGCTATAAGCCTGCGGAGCCTTCGCTGGAACAGTGCTCTACCCAGGTCGAAGCCTTGGCTGGAGTGGGGTTTTACAAAGGGCGGCTCACCCTCCACTCCAGTGCTCAACTCTTGTTCGGCTTCAACTCCTACACGGCTTTGGCTTTCCTTGGGCTATAAATACAATATTGTACATGTTTTTAAACATCTTTGGACATCTTGGAGGTTTAAGGGGATTCTACAACTTCAACTTTTATGATTTTAATTAATTTAATTTTGTTCATTCATGTTCTTAGTTGTTAATAATAGCCTTGTGGTTACTCCTATGACTATGCATGGCTAAACGCCCTCTTTTCAGGGTTAAATCTGTGAACATGAGTACTGTTTTTTTGAACTAAGTTCATTTAATTTTGCTTATTATATTTGGTTGTGTGTTTATCTTTGATTTAACTATTTGATGGATTGATCACCCGAAAAATATAGCAATAGTCTACCTTTTGAACTCAGGAGTAGGAATAGGGGATAGAACATGGTGATGAACAAAGTACGATCATATTTCCTTATAACATAAGGAATTTGGATTAGTGTCTAGGACAGTGATGTACGTAGATGCCTTACTTTATTCACACGTAGGATGATAGCTTAATGTGCTTTAGTGGATTATTACATCCCCGCTCAATGATGTAGTTGTAAGATTTAATTTAGGTAAATGGCTAGAGGTTGGGAGACCATGATCATGCAATTAAACCTATGAATCAACAACCAATATAAGCAAGTTAACAAATGAATTTCAATAACATAGTATAACTGTTCAAAGTTCTTTAACCCTAGATTTCTCCGATTTATTGTTTCAAGATATTTACTTTATGCATTGTTTACTGCACTTGTAATTTACAAATCTCAAAACTCTTTTTAGTTATACTTTCATCAATTGAATCTAAATTGTGAACTATAATAGAATCGTTGTTAGATCTAGTCCCTGTGGGATCGATACTTGGCTTCTTTAAGGTCACTTTACTACTTGGTAGACACCACCTACACTTCCGTGTGAGCTTGGGCACTGTCACAAACCCTTGAGTCTAAAGATTTTTTGTTAAGCAAGACAAAAATAAAGTACTTGGAATATAAGTTTAGTGATTTATTGGAGGAAGATGATGTGGTTGTCGAGTTGTATTCTCAGTCCATTCGGAAGAGGAAGAGTTTCAAGTATTTTGGGTCTATAATTTAGGAAAAAGGTGAGATTGATGAGGATATCTTGAACTGTGGTAGTGTAATGTGGTTGAAATGGTGGCTCACCTCGTGTGTCTTGTGTGATAAGAAGGTGCCTCTAAAGCTTAAAGGTAAGTTCTACAAAGTGGCAGTCTGACCAACTATGTTTCATGGAGTAGAGTGTTGTCCAATTATGAATTCCCACGTCTAAAATTTAAAGGTGGATGAGATGAGGATCTTACGGTGGATGTGTGGACTTACCAGGAGAGATAAGGTAAGAAATGAGATTATTCAGGAAATGGTGGGTATGGCTTCGGTAGAGTACATGATGCAAGAATTAAAGTTGTATTGGTTTACAAATCTGATGAGGAGGAATGCAGATACTCTAGTTTTGAGGTAAGTGATGGTTTCTATGGACAGTTTTAGGTGGGGTAGAGGTAGGCAGAAGATATTAGAAGGAGCTTATTAGGTAAGACATGAGGCAACTATATCCTGTGAAAGACATGGCCCTTGATTGGAAGGTATGGAGGATGCATATTAGGGTAGAGGGCTAGTAGGTAGATATTTTTTCGTAATAGTAGGAAAGAGTGATGGGTTTTTATTGGTTCTTGTTGTTTTTTTTAGCCTTTTTTTCATGGTGTTTTGGTGATCTTTATGATTTCGTATAGAAAGTTTATAATATTGTTGCGTGGGTGTGTTATTTTCTTTATTATCTAGAGGTGTGCCACCCCTTGTTTATTGTTTACTTTTATATTTTGTTATATTTTTTATCTGGCCTAAGTTGTGGGTTTATTAGAAATAGCCTCTCTACTTCAACTGATGTAGTGGTATGGACTGTGTACACTCTACCTTCCTCAGACCCCACATAGTGGGATATATATATTTATATATATCATATTAAGGTAGTATACTTTTGTTCGGTTATTGCTTTACCCAATAACCTAATACGAAAACACCGAACCAAACCAATAACTAATAAAAAAGGTTAAAACCATTAAAACACTGTTAACCGAAATACCACAGTAACAAAAAACCAATAACATTATTATCGGTTCAATTTATTCGTTGATTTCATTATGTTACACCCCTACAAGTGAGTGAATAAACTAGTTCAACTTAATGTCATTATTCGTGACATTGCCATACTTTGTATAAACATTAATGAAATTTCTTAAGTGAATAATCGGATCCTTTTACTACTCATTTCAAAATAATACTTTATCTTGAATATCTCTCTAAATTATTTCTTCAGGTTTTTTCTCTTTAGCTTCAATCTTATTCATATTTAACAACTCAAAATAATTAAGTGGTATTTTTTGGTCTAAAAAGTCTCTTGTATTGCATTCACCAAACATAGGGGCACTAATGTTATAATCTTAAGCTACTTAAAATAGGTAGGTAACTTAGGTTCCTTCAACGCATTTAATGTGTCCTCTATTTCTCAAACAATCATAGATATTTTTCCTAAATTTATCTAATCACTTTATTGGTTATAGCCAATAAACCCTTACAAAGAATGATGTTGTAACACCCTAAAAGTATCAAAAATTATATCTTAGACTTGGAATAGAACCCAGTAGAAAAATCCAAAATCTTTTTTTAGAATGACTAAATTTATAAACCATACAGTAAGGCCAAAAGTTGTGGGTTGACTCATAGTAAGTAGTCCAGTCTAGAAAAAGTCCTAGCGGTAACTACTCAGACCTAGGGTAAAATTTTTAGGTGTTCATATTGTTCGTAATTATTCTAAGAGAAATTCATATCTTCAAGAGAAATATTCCTAAAAAGCAGGAGTTAATCCAAATACAAAGAAAACAAAAGAGCACATATGTTGTACAAAAGGGGAATTTACCGAAAGGAGCAAGTACTAGGACAAGGGGACCACAAAAAGGTACAAAATTGGAGGCTTTTTAGGTGTATTAAGGCCCAATTTTGCATAGCTAAATCATTATCAACAAAGTATGGTGCAATACACCAAAGTTAAGGTAAATTTTCCAAACTTTCAAGTCACTTTTGATAGTTTAGCGAGGACTATGAAATTTGGAGATATGATGAACACTTTGGTGATGGTTAGCGTTAGTTTGGAAATGGGAAGGCATAGTTTGGTGTTGGAGAGTCTTAGTTTGGCAATTTTATGTAAACTTTGCCAACCCCAAATAGTTTATAAGAGATGAGTCTCAGTATCTAAATTCCTAATCCATTTCTTTAATTCCTAATAACCTCTTTGATTCATAAAAGTAGGTTTTGACTAGTAATTTTCCTTATAAGATGTTGATTAGACTTAAGTCCATTGAATTTCTTATTCTTTTTTGGTAAGTTTTTTTCTAGTTTTAACTTGATAGTTAACTTCTTGATTAATATCCTTTTAGTTTTAATTTATTCATCCCTTCTTCTTAGAAAGAAGGTCCATTCCAACTGAGAGCATTAATTGACACTTGTGAACCATTGGATTTAAGCAAGGTTCTATAATAGCCAAGCTAATTTGTGCGGTGTTCAAAGGTGAGAAAAATGTGACTGTTTGTGAGTAGAGTTTACTACTATCCTTGTTTGTTTATTTTGTATGTACGAAGAAGTTATAAGGAAGTATACATTAATATCCTCTAATTTGTTTGACTATGATATATGAGACTATGATTGTACAATAGAGGCTATGGATACAAGGATGATGGTGATTATGGAGGATATGATGAAAGTCAAGACCAAGAGCTAAATGGAAATGAAATCTATTATTTTAGAGGAGAATATAAGTAAAATATTTATCATAGCTCATATATTGAATACAGAGAAGATGAAAAGCCTTGTGATGGTTCCTACAATAATGAAGGAGCATGTGGATCTTCAACTTTCCACCACGAGGATAGAAGTAATGTAAGGTATAGTTCTTTCTCATACATAACTTATAAGTCATGCAACAAGAACAACCATGAGAAAAGATGATATTAGTATCCTTCTTCTTATGGTACTTCTTCGTCTAGTCTAAGTTGTATGTGTGATTATGTGAGTTCAAATCAAATTCATCCAATGAGAAGTAGAGATTTTGAAACTATAATTTATAGAGATACTACCTACTATGCTTCTTATCCAAATACAGAAGTGTCGGGATGTAACACCCTAGATTTTGACACTTAAAAAATTTCCTTGAATTCTGGTCTCAAAACCTAATACAAGTCGAGGGTATGAGCTATATATTGGGATATGGATGATAATGTCCATTCGTATACTGACAAGTGTTGGTTGGTGAGATGGATTTTTATTACTAGAATGGATACGACTTAGGGGTACTAGTCGTGTTGGTGGTTATGGATCCTTTGGTTCCTTATCTTACTTAGACCAGCTTACTTCAATTGGATTTATTTATGAGTGGCTCACCATGAGTCGTAAGCTAGGGTATGAGTCGTACCCAAGACTCATATGGTGGAATGTGTCTAAATTTCCTTGGGTTTAATATGCCAGTGGTACAGATGAAGGGTATAGATTATATACTTTGAATATGAGTTGGTTGGATGAGTCATTTGATGGAAAGTGTTGGATTCGATTATTGAGGCCAGTATACGAGTGGAGAATACCAATCTTATTGTAGGGTACAACTCGTGTGGGTCAGTTGTACCCCTATTATAGGATTTTGGTGTAACTTAAGTGGGGATATTCTTGACATTTCCCTTCTTATCCAAATAAGGTCCCATGAATTTTAACCTACTCGGGAGGTTAGTTATCCTATTATTCCATCTAACCCTTAGAAACATTACTAAAAAACTCCATAATTTTCTTTAGAGCTTTTGGGCAAGGAAAGCTAAGGTTTCAACTAAAGGGTCAATTTGGGGCTTGTCTTTATGATTTCTTTTCGTCATCATCTTTGTTTAAGGCATGTTATCGTCCCTCATAGTTATTTCTAACTAAAGGCATGGTTTTATAAATGTTCTTATAGTTTCATTTATTGTATAATATTGGTTTTCAAATATGATTTGGGAGTTTTGATATTAAATAGTTGGTTATGGTTTTAATTATGCATTTATATGCATTAATGGTAGTTTTTAATAATCGGATTGTATGGGAATGGTTTAATGGTAATTGGAATTGGTTTTTGTCATATGATGCCCCCAATGTGTTTCAAAAAAATGCTTATAAAGATATGTTCATTATATTAACTACTCTTAATGGAACTTTTGTTTAATTTAAAACTTGGTAATGGAATTATGCATGGTTTAAATAGCTTGGAAAGTTAAATAGATGAATAGTTATGTTTGAGGGGTACATGGTATCCCCCAAGTGGTTTAATATGGTAAATTGAAGGGCACTTGAAAGTCCCCTTAAACCTATATATGGTTAGTTATAGGTAATACTTGCAAGTAGGGATTAGTATAGCGATACCAATATTAATGGCCTTGGTTTTAAATAAATAATGTTTTGATTATTTGGAAATTAATTTTAACTAGGCAATAATGGTGGAAGATGTAGCAAAGTTGTGGAGGGTAGAGGTCCTGGGGCACCAAAGCTACAAACTTATATTTTCTGATAAGAGGTTGGTCCTTGTAACCATGTGCATGATGTCACACTTTATTTAGGGATGTAATAGTCACCCTAAGATTTGGTTCCCTAGTTGTGTGGCAATATGCACTAGGGCCCTTTCAACAAGGGGAGCTAAACCCATATAGCCCATGGGTGGTTTATGACGGCAAAGCTTCACAACCCAAGTTAAGATTTTAAAGGCATACTGTACTCGATCCCTTTTCGTGGCATGGTTATATATTTATATATACCTATGATTGCGTGCATATGGTTGGTTTTACTTGTTTTATAAATGGTATTATTTTATCCATACCTTGATATTTTACTTGTGGTCATTCGCTAACACCATCTACTACTGGCAGTATACCTATACTATGTAGGAACTGGTTGTTCTACTCCTACTATATAGTGATTGACTAGGGGATCAACATTTGGACTGAAGTGGTAAGCTTTCATCCTTTCAGAAGGATCCACTTCAAGTTATGGATATTTCTAAACATTTTTTATTTTATTTTGGATAATGGTTTTTGCTATGGTTGGGGGTATGTCCAAATCAGACTTCATTACTCTTTTTGTTAGAGGTTTTCTAGTACTTTTGTAGGTTGGAATGGGCAGGATTGGTGTAGGGGTTAGCATTAGAATTGGTATTGGTATTAAGGTTGACATCATCAAAAATAATTTTTCACTATTCCATCATATTTCATTTTGGGATTAATTTTATTATGTTTTGGAATATCCTTGGTTATGGCATAGTTTATGGACCTTGTTTTGGTATGGTTTGGTATGGTTGGATTATTTATTTAGGATGGTTGGACTTGGTTGGGTAGGTCAAGGTTGTGCTCTATTCCAAGCGTCTTCATGTAAGCTATAACACTATCTTATTACATGCTTGGAATTTAGCAAACTAAAGGTAGGCGGCTGGAGGTTGGGTTGGGTAACGGGGGTGGTCTCCGATCCTGGTCAGACTTAGGACGGACATTACGACAATACCCCAGAGTGAATCATGTCAAGTTGGTATCAGAGCCTAATTTCATGATCAATTAGGAGTCTACAAAGCTATGTCGAGTATAGTCTCTTTTAGGGCTATATAGCTCTCCACACTCATAAGGGAGATGCTAAAAGGCATTAAAGAATGTTTCACTTTCTTAATATTCTATTTTCAATCTTGGAGTCTCAATCTTTGAATCTTCTCTAATCCTTGTTAGTTCATCTTTCAGATCATGCCTCGAGATCTAGAACACAAGAAAATTCTTTTATTCCATCTAGGGTTAATGCTGAAGGGGTGCATCCTACTTCTGGGGTTCAACTTTGGTCTCACAGTCCTATCCCTAATAGTTTTGGAGTTCCACTGGTTGTAATAATTCATACCCAGGGCGAGGTGACAATGCCGAATTCTACCAGTCTATTCATGTTATTGCTCAAATGGTCACTACTCTTGCTGAGAGAGATATGGTTGGTGCTTTATCTGTTGAGTCCACAAGGGTTGTCCAATTTATAAAGATAATTCCTCCCACTTTTTCTAGAGTGAAGGTGAATGAGGCTTCATAAGTCTTCTTGGATTAAATAAGAAAGATATTTTGAATGATATAGGCTACCGATGTGGAGAGAGTAAACATTGCATCTTATCAGCTCAAAGAGATTACATATCAGTGGTCTAAGGAGTGGGAAGGGATAAGGGTAATGTAGAAGAATCAGTCTTGTGGGATTCTTTTTCTAAGGTCTTGTTAGATTGTTTCTTTTCCCAAGAGTTGAGGGATACAAAGATGAAGAAGTTTGTGAACCTTAAGCAAGGGATCATTTTTTTCAAGGAATATACCTTGAAGTTTCATCAATTATCGAGGTATGCCTGTGATTTAATGGCTGACATGCAGGCAATAATAAGGAAGATTTCTTCTAGATTGAACAAGGATTTGATTTAAGAGAGAAAGACCGCCTTGCTAATTATAGATATGGACATCTCTAGGTTGACTGTTCATACGTAGTAGGTAGAGGATGAGAAGAGAAAACAAGCGAAGTTTGGTGATAGGCAGGGTAAGAGAAGCGGGTTTACTAGCTAGAGAGGTGCTTATTCATAGGGTGGTAGAGATGGTGGCAATTATAGAAAAAGAAGTGGGGGAGTTCTGATTCCTACTCTTCTGCTAGTGCTCCTTACCAGTCGGGCGACAGGCATCATCATTTTAGTGACAATTTCAACTCACAAGGTGCCCAATCTTAGGCAAACAAATGTCCATCAATTTTTTCATGCCCTCCTAATCGATACTGTAGTTATCCTTATCACGGTTATTGGGATGAAGAAAAGGACAAATTCTTCATATTTTCCAGGAAGTCTATTGGCTCAGGGATTTTCCAATTAGTAAGGTTACTATAGGGGACAATAAGATTTGTGTGGCTTCATCATCTGCTCCTACACCTGGTGGTATTGCATCTACTTCTAGTACTACTTCTGGTTCTAGTGTTGGTCGGAACAGGTTTAATTTTTTGGTGTCTCAACAAGAATATAAGTCATTATTTAATGTCGTTACTAGTACACTTTTCTCTCATAATGTATATTATTTGCTTGATTTGGGGTCCACTCTCTTCTGTATGACTACTTATGTGGCTGTATCTTTTGGTTTTGATACAAATGTTATTTCGAATCCTTTTTTTATTTCTACCTAGTATGTAACTCGATTATTACTAAGAGAGTCTATGTGGGGTGTGTGGTATCTATTAGTGGAAAGAAGAACTTGGTAGATCTATTTGAGTTGGATATGATAGATTTTGATGTCATTCTGGGTATGGATTGGTTGCACTCTTTTAACATTTCCTTGGATTATTGGACCTATAAGTTTATCTTTAGGTTCATTATTGAACCATTTATAGAGTGGGAGGGTGTTTCTTTAGCTCTTAGGGGGAGGTATATTTCTTATCTTAGAGTATGAAGGTTAATCACTAAAGGTTGTGTTATCACATGGTCTGAGCTAAAGATTCTAACTCTGAAGGTCCTTTTTTCCTGTCAGTTCCAGTGGTTAATGAGTTTCCAGAAGTCTTTTCGAATGATCTTCCTTGTGTTCGTCTAATTTCTAGTCCTATGTATAGAGTGGCTCCAGCTGAGTTGATGGAACTCAAAGAGCAACTTATAGATATTTTGGATAAGGGGTTTATTCATCCAAGTGTATTTCCTTGGGGTGCACTGGTGTTTTTTATGCATAAGTTAACTTTGGCTCTAATTCTGACTTTGTTGGGGGACAATGATGGGTTTGTGGTTTATTGTGATGCATCTTGGGTAGGTTTCTCTTGTATGTTAATGCACCATAGGAAGGTTATTGTCTATGCTTCCAACCAGTTGAAGGTACATGATAGGAATTATCCTACTCATGATTTGAAGTTATTAGCGGTTGTGTTTGCTTTTAAAATATGGTGGCATTATTTGTATGGTGTTCGCGTGGATATCTTTTCTGATCATAAGAGGCTACAGTATGTGTTTACCCAGAAAAAGATTAATATCGCACAGAGGAGATAGCTTGAGCTTCTCAAGGATTATGATATGAGTCTTCACTATCACTGAAGTAAGGCTAATGTGGTTGGTGGTTCTCTTAACAGGTTATCCATGTTGAGTTTGGCTCACATGAAGGAAGGAAAGTGGGAATTGGTGAAGGATATTCACCGTTGGGCTAATCATGGAGTTCTCCTCTTGGACTTTCTGGATGGTGGTGTAATGGTGCTAGAAGTGGTTAGATCGTCTCTTGGTGTTGATATAAAGGAGAAGAAAGTGCTAGATCCTATCTTGATGAAAATAAAGAGTGACATTGGTAGGAAAAATGTATTGGTTTTTAGATCATTGGTGATGGTAATTTATGGTACCAAGGGCGGTTGTATGTTACTGATGTCAACGGGTTGCACAAAGGATTTTGGCTGATGCGCATGGTTCATACTATGTTTTTCATCCTGGCTCAACCAAGATGTATCATGATCTCAAGGAGATCTATTAGTTGAATGACATAAAGAAGGATGTGGCTGATTTTGTGGCCAAGTACATGGTGTGTCACCAAGTTCAGGTTGAGCACATGAGGCCAGAAGGGTTGTATCAAGAAATTAATTTTCCCAAATTGAAGTGGGAAGTGATCAATATGGACTTTGTTACTGGTCTTCCTTGGTCTCTGAATTAATATGATTTGATTTGAGTCATCATGAATAGTATGACTAAGTTTGTGCACTTTTTGCCAGTGTGGACTACCTTTTCGACGGAAAATTATGTGAATTTGTATCTTCAGGAAATTGTGAAGCTGCATGGGGTGTGTATTGTGATTATTTTTGATTGTGGCATGCCATTTATATCTCACTTTTGTTGTTCTTTCTAGAGAGGGTTGGGGACTAAGGTGAGTGTAAGTACTATTTTCCATCTAGAGATAGATGGGAAAATAGAGAGAACTATTCCAACATTGGAGGATATGCTTCGGGCCTATGTGAATGATTATGGTAGCAATTGGATTGATCATCTACCTTTGGTGGAGTTTGCTTACAATGATAGCTATCATTCTCGTAGCCTCTTTTAAGGCATTGTATGGTAGGAGGTGTAGATCTTCTATTTGTTGGTTTGAGCATGGTGAGGCAGACATTTTTTGTCTTGATTTGGTTTACCAATCTATGGAGAAGGTGGCAGTGATTCGTGAGAGGCTTGAGGTTGGGGAGAAGGTTTTCCTCAAGGTATCTCCTATGAAAGGAGTAATGCGGTTTGTCAAGGAGAAGAAGCTTAGTCCTCGGTATGTGAGTCCTTATGAGATCTTACAGAGAGTTGGTAATGTTAGTTACAAGCTAGAGTTGCCTTCTAGATTGAGCTTGGTTCATTCGGCCTTTCATGTTTCACTTCGGTTGTTCCTTTTGAAGGATTAGGTCTCATAGATTTCTTCTCATATGAAGAGCTCCCGATAGAGATCTTAGATATGTAGGTTTGTTGGTTGTGGACCAAGGATGTGGCTCGGTTAAGGTTCTTTTGAGGAACAATAAGATGGAAGAAGCTACATGGGAACCGAAGGAGGACATGAAGTACAAATATCTACATTTGTTTCTGCTCCTGGGATTCGTACAGAAGGTATTCTTTTTCAACACATCTTTGTTTTCTGAGTTTGTAAAGGAAAAATTAGTATCTTTGCTTCTTTGTTTTCAAACTTTGTTAAAGATTGGGAATATATTTGATAATGTAAATGACTCATGCATGTGGTTACCTACCTTATCCGTCATTCAAGGATGAATGCTTTTAGTGGGGAAGACTATAACACCTTAGGTTTTGACCCTTAGAAAATTTCCTGGAATTCTGGTCTTTGGACCCAATATGACTCTAGGGTACGAGCCATATATTGGGGTACAAATGGTAAAGTCCAGTAGTATGCTGACCAGTGTTTATTGGTGGAATGGATTTCGATTACAGAAATGGAGATGACTTAGGGGTACGATTCATATTGGTATCAAATCATTTGGTTCCTCAACATAATCTTAGACTTGGTTACATGGGTTGGATTTGAGTATGAGTGGATCACGATTAGCCGTAAGCCAGGGTACGAGTTGTACCTAAGACTCTTATGGTGGACACTATCTAAAGCTTTCTTGGGTTTAAATCTTCCAGGGGTACAGATGATGGGTATGGATCATATGCTTTGGATACGACTTGGTTGGATGAATTTTATGTTGGACAGTGTTGGATTCAAAGGTTAAGGCAAAATGATACAATGGGACTATACCTATTGTATTGGACGGTTCGACACGGGCTGGTCAGTCTTACCCCTGTGATAGGATTTGGTGCAACTTAAGTGGGGGTATTCTGGGTATTTTCCCACTTATCCTAATAAGGTATGACGACATCTAACTTACTTGGGAGGTTATTTACCCTATTATTCAATTCATTAACCCTTAGAAACTTTTCTAAAACACTCTATAATTCTCTCAAGAGCTTTTGGGCAAAGGAAGCTAGGGTTTCAACTAAGGGATAAATTTGGGTCTTGTCTTTGTGATTGTTTTAGGTAATCATCTTGGTTTAAAGCATGTTCTCTTCCCTCAATGTTAATTCTAACTAAGGGCATGGTTTTTATGAAGTGTTTTCATGATTTCATTGATTGTATAATTTTAGTATTCAAATATGATTTGGGGGGTTTTATATTAAATGGTTGGTTATTGTTTCCCATGGTTTTAGTTATGCTTTTATATGCATTAGTGGTCGTTTTGGATATTTGGAATGCTTGGGAATAGTTTAGTTGTAATAGGAATTGGTTTTGGTCATATTATGCCCCCAATGTTTTTGACAAAATACTTATAAAGATATGTTCATTGCATTGACTACTCTTTATGGAACTCTTGCTTGTTTTAAAATTTGGTAAAGAAAATATGCATGGTCTAAATGACTTGGAAAGGTAAATGGCTGAATGGTTATGCTTTAGGGGTACATGGAAACCCCCAAGTGGTTTAATAAGGTAAATAGAATGGCAAGGGAACTTGAAAGTCCCCTTAAACCTATATATGGTTGTCTATGGATAATACTTGCAAGTAAGGATTGGTATGCCGATACCAATATTAATAGCCTTGGTTAATAAATGGATAATGGTTTGGTTATTTGGAAATTGGTTTTAATTGGGTAGTAGTGGCAGGAGGTATAGCTAAGCCGTGGAAGTTTGAGGTCCTAGGGGAACCAAAATTGGAAACTCATATTTGCGGATATAAATTTGGTCTTGGTGACCGTGTGTATGATGTCACACTATATTTTAGGGATTTACTAGTCATCCAAAGGTTTTCTTCCCTAGTCATGTGGCTACACGCATTGGGTCCCTTTCAACAGGGGGATCTAAACTCATATAGCTTGTGGGTCGTTTAGGACCGTAAAGCTACACAACCCAGGTAAATGTTTTAAAGGAATGCCAAACTCGGTCCCTATTTGTGGCATGGTTATATATGTGTGTGTGTGTGTCTGTGTCTGTGTGCGTATGGTTATGTGCTTATGGGTGGTTTTACTTGGTTTTAGAAATAGCACTATTTTATCCTTACCCTGAGATCATGCTAGCTGTCACTCGCTAACCCTTTCTACTAGCAGTTGTATACCCACGCTATTCAAGAATCCTCTGTTTTACTCATCCTACATAAAGATTGGCTCGGGGATTAGAATTTAGACTGAAGTGGTGAGCTTCCATCCTTTTAGAAGGCTTCATTTCATGTTATGGATATTTATAGACACTTTTATTTTATTTTGGATAATGGTTTTGGCTATGGTTTAGGGTGCTGCATTAGACAACAAATATGTTTACAATCACCAATTAAAAAAAACAGCGAAAAACCCTAGGCGGCACATGCAAAAACATCCAATTTTTCAATACTTTTCCGATCAGAATGGCCACATCATCCGGTGGAAACAGCCCACCGGAGGATTCTTTGAAACAAATTAAGGAAGGGGATCCTAAATATAGAATTAATGGTCGAAAATACGATGACTTATTGAAACCTAAACGTATTGTGCATGAGAATATTAGGGTTAATCTTAAGCCTGTGGTAATGCTTCATGGTGAACCAAGCATCACATGGAAAGATTCTAAGGTTCAAAACATGATAATCTAGGCGAATCTTCAGTATACAATTGTGGGGAAATTCTCATATAGTAAACCAGATGTGAACGAGCTACCAAAATTAATTCCAAATCAATGTGGAATCAAAGGGGAATGCATAATAGTAGTTCTTGATGCATGACATATTTTGATAAGTTTGAATCAAATGAAAGATTATGTGAGATTTTTATCAACCATTTCATATTATATTAAAGTGAAGGAAAGGTTGTGGTAGATCAGAACACTCAAGTGGGATCCTTAGTTTGAACCAGATGTTGAAACCACTATAGGGGTTGCATGGATATCATTACCAGATTTACATCTAAATTTTTTTGCAAAGGAGGCCATTTTGTCTTTTGCTTCTGCAATTAGTAAACCATTAACTATAAATATGGCCACAAAGAACTATATGAGACCAAGTTGTGCTAGAATCAAGGTGGAAGTGGATTTGAAAGCTAAATTGCCTTATAGGGTTACGATTAATGAAGAAGATGATAGTACTGGAATAATAAAGTCGAAATGGATACTCATACAGTATGATCATAAACCAAAATACTATAAAGAGTGTTTCTTATAAGGACATGATGAGGTACTTGCTGGAATATGTATCTAGAATTATTTGAGCAGGAAAAAGCAAACAACAAAGATAGAGGCAAAGGTGGGGAAGAGGGAAACAAGGAAGTAACAAAGTAGGATGTTGCAGCAGCAGAAGAAATGAATGCCAATAATTATCAATGGTTGCAAAGAAGAAATAAGTATAAAAAGGAAAAGTATGGTCATATATTGGGAGAGGAATCAGATAAGGGGGATAAAATTCAAACATCAAACATTTTTTATACTTTGAAACAATTAGAAGCAGATGGGCACAATAGTACTAGCAATGGATAGATGCAGGAAAGCAAAACGAAATGGGTTGCTAAAAGTTTTGGAAAGTCATAAAAATAAGTAGAAGCAGAGAACCAGTTTAGCAACAAGGGGGATGAGGAGCAACATCAGGTGAATTATGTGGATAGTAATAATAAGCAAAGGGAATCACACATAAAAGAAGCTAATGCAGCAGATAAAACACCTTCGAAAGAAAAAGAGCATAAAGTTACACAAGTTACATAAGATAATGTAGATTACCATGATGATACAAAGAAGAAAATTCATAATGGAGGATAAAGAGAGTAAAAATCAAGAAGTGTTGGAAGATATTGTTCCACTGGAAATCGAAGCAGGGAATATGATTGAGGGAGTGAATAAAAATAAAGAGGATAGATGATGATGATATGAGAGATAGTATTGAAAATGCAAAAATAGAAGGAAATTTGTCCCCAAAGCAAATTAATGTGCTACACACAAAGCAAGGAAAGTACGACAAAAAAGGAAGAAATAAAGTTGGTACTGTTGTAGCAAGATCAATAAGGACAAGGAGTAATATTGACAAATCTATGTCCAAATGAATGCATTAATTAGGAAAATTAGATTTGTTAATACTCAAAAAGATTTTACAAGGTTGTAACAATGCACAAGAAGTTTCAGTTTGAGTTCATAGGTCTTATGGAGCCATTCCAAGAAAGGCACAACATAAAAGAGTATAAAAGAAGACTTGAAATACAACATGCTATTTCAGACACATCAGGAAAAATATGGGTTGTTTTGACTCAACTATGACCTTTAGTATTGTTAGAGATGAAGAATAGCAACAAACACTTAAGTTGGAGAATTAGCAAGTAGGAATTATGGAAAAGGCGACCCTAGTGTATAATGCAATTAGAATGAGAGAATGGAACTATGGGAATCATTAAATGATATGGAATTGATAAATCAGGATCCTTGGTTGGTAGAAGGAGATTTTAAGGTAATAAGGAATGATGAGGAAAAGTTAGGAGGTTTACCAGTCACAGTAGAGGAGACATATGACTTTAACAAATGCATTAATATTTGTAATTTAGAAGAGGCTGCTTTCAAGGGTAGTAAATTCACTTGATGGAATGAAAGAATTGATGGAGCATGCATTTTCAAAAAACTGGATAGGGTCTTGGTAAATGATAGGATGCAAAAAATATTTCTAGTTATAGAGGTGGAGAATTTAATCAGAAGTGGTACAGATCATGCACAATGTTAATACAGTTTAGTACTCAATAGGTTAATTTGATTGAACCATTCAAGTTCCTTAATTTATAGTTGCATGAGGGATCATTCTTAGAGGTGATTAGACAGAATTGGAATATTGATATAGGAGGTAATCCATTTATCATATTCAATCAAAAATTGAAGAACACCAAAGCTGCACTAACTCATTGGAGTAAGCATACTTTTTGAAATATCTTTCAATAGATTGTTACTCCTGAAGAGGTAATAAAGGTAAAGGAAAACCAGTTTGAAGAAGATTCTTCCAAAATGAACAGGTCTAATCTATACAAAGCTTAAGCTGAGTTGGCTATGCAACTAAAAAGGGAAGAGGAATTATTGAGATAGAAGGCTGGATTTTAGTGTTCAAAGATGGGGAAAGAAACACCAAATTCTTTCATGATGTAGTTAAAGGAAGAAGATCAAGTCTTAGTATCCAAAGAATTTAGAATAGGTAAGGGGATTTTCTAGATAATCAGGATGAAATAGTCGAGGCATCAATTCATTTTTATCAACACTAATTCAAGAAATACAAAGATTTTGAGGATTTTTCTATGCTGGAAGTGTTGCAAAGTATGTGACAAATAATCAGAAATTAGAATTAAAGATAATTCCAACCATTGATGAAGTAAAGAAGGAAGTAATGGGTTTGATAGGAATAGTGCAGCTGGTTCGGATGGTATTATTGGTGCCTTCTTTCAGGATTCTTGGGAAATATTATCAATTGATTTACATCAAATGGTAATAGCATATTTCTGTGGAGGGGAGCTTCCCAAGTTTATCACTCAACCAAATTGGTACTTTTGCCTAAGAAAATGGTGGTGAATAATTTTCAGACTTGATACCTATCTCACTTAGCTATTTTGTGAACAAGATATTCTCTAAAATTTTTCATGAAAGGATCAAGAGTATTTTGCCTAACATAGTTTCTGAAAAGTAGGCTGGTTTTGTTCAAGGCAAAAGCATCGCAGAGAATATATTAGTGGTATAAGAGATAGTGGCTGAAATAAAAAAATAGGTAAAACTCTAAATATGTTTAGGGGGAAGGACTGTTTTGATAAAGCATGTTTTACAAAGCATACCTATTCATTGTTTATCAGTGATGAATCCTCTAAAGAATGTCCTATTTACTATTCAGAAAATTTTTGGTAAGTTTTTCACGGAGTAGTACAATAGGAGAAAGGGGTAGGCATTAGGTTGCTTTGTCTAAATTGTGCCTTCCAGAAGAGGATAGGGGATTAGGGTTCAGACTCTTGCAGGATGTATCCACAACCTTGTTTTATAAACTATGGTGGAACTTCAGGACTAAGAAATCAATATGGAGTGAGTACATGATGAACAAATATTGCAGGAAATCCCATCCCAAGGATGTTATCTGGAAAACTGGAGGAGGTCCTGAGTTTGGAAAAAGATATTGCAGGTTAGGGATCTCATAGACCATCAAATAACATGGACGATTAAAGGGGGGATACTGACATTTGGTATAAAAACTAGACTAGTGTTGGATATTTATATACTGCTATGCAATATAGTAAGGACTAGGATGGTAGATAGGAGCCAGTCAGGGATTTAATGCTTAATGTTCAATAGAATGTTGATTTACTAGCAGAGTTTTTTATAGAAGATTTAGTAGAGCACATTCAGTAGATAGTAACACCTACTCAGTAGTTAGATCAATATGATAGTTCAATATGGAGTATAGATTCAAAAGGGAAATTTAGTGTGAGCATAGCATGACAATATGTGAGAAATAAGGAGCATCCTAATGAGATATACAAGCAGATATGGATAAAAGGTGTGTATTTAGAGATTTTTTTTTCATGTAGACAATGTAGAAAGGCAAAATCTAAGTTAATGCTACTATTAGAAGATGGGGAATAGAGGGACCGTCCAAATGTTGGTGTTGTCAGAATCTAACTCAAGACTATGCCTCATATGTTATTGAGATCTCACACTGCTAATAAGACTTGGTCCTATTTTTATTCTTTTGCAGGTATTAATATATAAGAGTTGAGCTTGAGAAATATAATTCTAGCATGGTGGGAGAAAGAAGTGAAATCAACAGAGAAAGTATATTTTAGAGTAATTCTTGGGATAATTATGTGGGAACTGCGAATAAAGAAAAAATTCTTTGAAACATGATGGCTAAGGAGTAACACTACAGAGACTAATTTTTAATGTCACTAAGCATCTGAGAATGCATTTAAAAGTGAGAAATCCATCTTTGGATTTTCCATTGGAATGCTCAGATATTTTAAAGCATTAGAATCAAATGAAGCCTAGACATAAAGCAATTCCAGTGTTATGGGAACTACCAATGGCTAATTGGTTAAAGTATAACTCTGATGGAGCATCTAAAGAAAATGACGGGATTAGTTCTTGGGCTTTTTGTCTTAGGGACACACCGGGTGATTTGATAAATGCAGAAGGAGCAGTAATGGAAGACACAAATAGCATGGACACAAAGGTTATGGCTATTCTACAAGCAATAATACATTGCAATAAATCAAGGAAGCTAAAGGTTATCATGGAGACTGATTCACTAATTATGCAAAAATTGTTGACAAAGGAAGTACCATGGAAAATAGCAGATAAAATCAGTCTAATATGGCAGTTATTATTAGCTAAGCAGGTATAATTTCAACACATATATACAGAGAGGGAAACTAACTAGCTGATTATCTTACAAATTTTGCATTTGAAAAGCATGAATTCAGGTACACATTATTCAATCAGCTACCCAGTACAGGAAGAAGGATTGTAAATAGTGACATGCAGCAATGTCCTTACATGAGAGTGGCATTGACAAAGAGGTACCAGGATTACTAAGAATAGGTAGAGTCATGATAAGTAGTTCACATACTACATATTTACAACCATCAAAGTTTCACTAAAAAGGGGAATTACTACTTAATCTATCTACACCAGCCAACAAAATCAGACTCTCAATAGATTAGGGGGTCACATGGTTAGATTACCAGTTCATACATCTAAAATTATTGATAGCATCCAATTACATCTGGGTCCAAGCATCTCACAATCTCCCTCCATGTCATAACTACATATCCAAAGAGATACAGTTAAGGGATAAAGCATATCATGGTTGGAAATTTATAAGGGAGATCTATTATTTATATACAACATCAATATTTAGTGGACAAGACCATTCTTGTTAGTACCAAAAAACTTTATTTACACCCTTACACTAAAGAAACTAGATAGAAAGAAAGAAGAGTATGAGTTAAGGAGAATTGGAGAAGGTTTTAACAGTCAAAAAATAGAATCAAAGGACTAACTTTTGCAAACTGGAAAAGGAATCAGGCTAGCTCAACCAAGGAAGGGTATTAATCCTCCAAAGCAAAAGTAGCTCAAAGTGGCTATTCTCAAAGATACGCATAGAGGGGTGGTGGAAAGAGACTTATCTTAATTGAGCTTTATTTTAGAAAACTTACTACTTTAATTTCCTTTTTCAATTAGACCAGGTCAGTGTGTGGATTGGCCTATATATATGTTGGATCATTGTTGTTATTTTGTTTGGATAGGTTGGTCTATTTATGTTTTTATTAAGTTAAATAATTATTAAAAATCCTTATTAAATAAAAAAATCTATGGTTTGGGGCATCTCCTAATCAGATTTCATTACTATTTTTCTTAGAGGCGTTGTGGAACTTCTATAGGTTGGAATGGGTGAGATCGATATAGGTGTTAGCCTTAGCATTTGTATTGGTATTAATACTGGCATCATCGGACATAATTTCTCATTGTTCCATCATATTTCATTTTGGTATTAATTATATTATGTTTTGGAATATCCTTGGTTAAGGCCTAGTTTATGGACTTTTTTTTTTGTATGGTTTGATATGATTGGATAGTTGGTATTGGATGTTTGTACTTGGTTGGGTCAATCATGGTTGTGATCTATTCCTAGATTCCTTATATGAGGTGTTACACTATCTTTTTACATGCTCGAAATCAGCCAATTCAGGGAGGTAGCTAGAGGTTTGGTTAGGTAATGAGGGTGGTCTCTGATCATGGTTGGACTTGGGATGCCCATTACAACAAGGACCAACGGTGGGTCTTGTAACGGGATATTGAAACTAAGGTGGAAATTAAAAATAAGATAGGGATCTAAATTCAATCTAGGTCACTCATCCTATCGTCAAAGGTAAGTGTGATCCTAAGGCCTATCTTTATTGCAAATAAAAATATGTCTAGGTTCTCAAAATCCATAATTTGAGAAAAGTCTAGAAAACCATGTATGTTATTTTGTACTGTAAAGAGCTTGAGTCAAGTCAATGGGTATCATATAGAAGATATTAAAGAATTCATGGAGATACTACAGACATGGAGTGCATTAAAGGGACTCATAAGAGTTAAATATATGCCGAATGAATGGAAGACAAGTTCTCAAAGAAAGGTGGATATTTGTGGAACTTTAAGGATCAATCTTATCTTCGGTGATTGGTCCTAGTAAAACTACCTCACTATTTCTATTTTAGAATACTTGAAAATACCTCAAGTGTCAAAGGGATGTCCATATATGGGGGAGGGATATAAGGTTCATACAAGTGTAAAATTCAACCTCATCTATGATAAATATTGTGAGAAGGTTTGGTGTGATGTATTTCCCATGGAATTTTGTAAACTATATTTTGTAGCAAATTTGTTAAATAAGTTTTGCATTCTAAATATTCAAAAATCATTTGAAAAAGTCTTCGACTAATTAGGAAAACCATTTTTTTCATCCAGAGTCTATACTACCTATCAAGGAAATCTGGACACTTATTTCAAGTACTATAAAAATGAGAAAAAAATAGATAAAGAGATGTAAGGTAATGAAAAGTGTCAACCTAAGAATGGAAAAAAGAGAGATTAAGTGGAGTTAAATTAACGGGTTACCACAATCCTAATCTAACATTTTTGTTTGTCCTTCTATTTGTAAGGAATATTGTGTAGGTACAAGCATGACGAATAAACAAACATAAGTTCCCAATAAGGAGACTACCTTTAAAGATGTGATGAATATAATTTGAGAGGCCATCATTATTATGGGAGTGTCATTCCAAGGTAAAGAGGACCTTTCTTCTGCACTTCAGGGTAAAATATCTGAAGTTAAAACATAAGAATTATCTTATGAATAAAGTGTGAGTGATAGATTGTCTTTATTTTTTCCTAATAATACATTACTAAGTGTTGATAATGTCATTGTTGAGAGTGCGAATACACTAGTTGATCCTATTTATGAAGAAATTGAGTATTCCTGTATGATCAATTTGTATTCTCCTAGTTTTGAGACACGATATTTGAGTTGATCAACTTATTTATGATAGTGGTTTACTAATTGATGGATCTTGTGAGATTATTAATGATCCTAAAATCAGTGATGATTTTGAAAAATTTAATCATTTGAATCAAATAGACTCTTTGAACATATTTTTTGTTAAAAATCATATTACTTGTTTTGCTAATGGAGATCATGTGGTTGAAAATACTTCAAAAAAACTATATTTGCCTTATTGAGTGTAATTACATATTTGAATTCTCCTTATTGGATTGATCATTCTCTCATTAAGTACTATATCTTTTTGAAAAATAACAATATCACTCCAAATAAAGTGCCTAGTGGTGCGAACCTTGATAGTAGTGTAAGTCGTAAGAGCTATACTCATTAGAGTAATCCACTATGGTGTGAAGGAATTCCTTCCCAAGATGGAAATTCCTTTTAAAAGATGAGATTATTCTTATGGAAAAGTATTATGTTAAGAAGGAATATGGTATTTGTTTTGCAATTACTTCTTCTCTTTGTGTGTTCCAAATCTTCATGGGATGAGGAAATCAGTGAGATAAATCTAAGAGACCTTATTTTATTGTATATTTTCATATGATGATACATATTCTTGTGTTAAGAGAATTTCTTATGTTTATTGGAGTAACAAATAGGCAAATGGGTGTTTCCTTGACCCTATTTTTTGTTATTCCTTTCTATTTGACCATGGTGTTGGATTTCATTGTGATGAGTATTGTAGTAATACTTTTTATTTTTCTTTTGAATCCTACTTGGTTTATTACTTGATATTATGGCTGCGAATAAAGTATGGTTTAAAACTTGTATGGGGAATACCATTGTATTTAACCTTAATAATGTATTTAGAGTAAGCATACTCTTGAAGATAGCTAGTATGTTGGACAGATTCTTAACTTGTGTGGACTTTGTTTATAGCCTTACACTTTAACTACGCGGGTTTTTATGTGCTACTTGAATTAAAGGGGGATTTTACTTATTGAAACATATAACCAATAAGGGTTAACAAGTGTGGTTGCCTAAATATAATGGTCCTATTAATTTACACCTATGTCAAAATCTCTTGAATAGCCATCTATCTCTTGTTTTCTGGGGTTAAAAACACTTTGTTAATCATTTAGATACATGGTTATATGTTAAATGTTTCAATCCTTGGCATGTTGATAGACTTGTTATTTATAATACTAACCCTCATGCCATAATGGTCTTGTTGTTTCTTGTTTTCCCTATAGGTTTGTAAAGCATCGATTCGTGGATGAATCCTTTACAAAAAGATAATAATAAAAGTAAGGGTGCGACTACATTCCATAAAAGTAACATCTTCTCAAGGTTTGGTACTCTATGGATAATAATGAGTGATGGTAGTTCACACTTTTATAATAAAGTGTTCAATTCTTGTTATCTGAGTATGGAGTAAAGCAACATAAAGTGGACACCTCGTATCATCATTAATAAGAAAATAAGTTGAGGTGTCAAACTGTGTTATCAAAACTATTCTTAATATGAATGCCATCAAGACAAACTAAGCCAAAAAGTTTAATAGGGCCCTATGGAGATATCAAACTGCTTTTAAAACCCTATCAATATGGCTTCTTACCAATTTTTTATTTGGCAAGGAATCTCACTTGTTGGTAGAACTTGAGCATAAGTATTTATGTACACACAACTAATTTGAGGCTTAAGCATATCAATGAAATGGATGAGTTCTAACTTAGTGTGGATGAGAGAGCAACCCTTTACAAATAGAAAATAAAGTTATACCTTGATCGAAGATTGAGTATAGGGAATTCAATTTAGTGGATTGGAATTTTTGATTAACTCAAGGCTTCAATTATTTCTAGACAAGCTTAGATCCAACTGGTCTGGTCCTTTTAAGGTGACTCAGTATTTCCTTAGGGGAGTCGCGGAGCTTGAAAATCAATAATGGGGTCAATTTAAGGTGAGTGGGAAACCTATCAAGTAGTACTTTGATAGATGAGTTAAATTAGTAGAATTGGTGTACCTTGATGAATTTTGAGTAGTTAAGGTACCCAAGGTGTTTTGTGACATTCAATTCGGCGCTACTTGGGAAGCGACCCAAGGTTGTTCTATGTAGAATCTTATCTTTCATTTTCTTTATGATTTGGATGCTTTCTATGTATGTTGAAGTGCATAGGTGCATATTATAATGAGGAAGAACTGGATATAAGTGTTACAGCAAAATAGTTCAACTATGGATCCCTTGATGGATCATAAAATAGGCTAAGATTTGTTGTTGCACTCATCAAAAAGGGAAGTTCAATAGAATTCCCTAGAAAGTCACCATGGTTGATGCCCCAAACCTGTCACAACTTGGTTTCTTGAAACATGATGACACACCCACTTTAAGCCACAAGTAGGTAAGCCAAATTTTAGCTCAGAGTGACAAGTAATGGACTAGTTGTTGGAAAATAGAATAACTATTAAAATTATGAAATAATTATATCACAATCAATAAAATTTAAGAATATAAAATAACTAGAAACCAATATCCCACGACCTAGTAAGGTCTGTAAAAGATCCTCTAGACAAAGAATAAGAGTACTATAATATCAATTGTACAATAGTCTCAAATAGAAAGACCATAAAAATAGGAGAGAAAGTTAGCTTTGGATCCAAAATCTCACCCTATCTCCAAACTCTTACCAACACTAGTACAGACATCAATCACGATAAATAATACTCAAATCTACATCAAAATGATGCATAGGTGTAGTATGAGTAACAAAATAGTGGGTACTCAGTAAACATCATTGACCAGCTGAGCTGATCAAAGCCAAAACTACACCTCTAATTTAATAAAAAATAATCGCTATCAGGTAAGGTAACCCAACTCAGTTTAAGGTCAAACCATAATGAATACATAGACTTGTCTGTCTAGTTTGCCGGAAACAAAAAAAGTACTGAAAGTAAATAGGGGAATTTAGTGGTAATCTTTAACAAGCAAAAGAACTCAAATTTGGTTGTAATCAGTTGAAAATTAATAATAGGACTCTGTCCCCCTGGCTTCTCAAATCAGTAGGTTTATCGTGCTTTGTTGAAACAACCCGATAACTTGCAAGCATAATCTGATAAGTTACATACCATCAACTGTCTTATGGACTCATTAATAGATTTCACCCTTTTCAATTTGTGTCTCAGGATGTTGCATTATTAACCTTTATCCTAGATCTCAGTTAACAATTACCTTTTGAGTCTTAAGTTATTAGATAAAAATAAATGTCTTAAGTAGATGATGTTGATTATCCTAGATCGATGATTAATTTTAAAATTACTATTGTTATTATATTTCCTAATCTCTACTCCTTTTGTTTAGTAAGTAGTGATATACTAGGAGAGATCTTATTGTCTGCAAGTTCTAATAAATCTATTATACTAAAGGCAATCACAATCATGAAAGAATATTAGTTCATAACAACTTATCTCTTCCCCTACTTTGTCAATCTGCCAGGGTTCCCACAACCCTAGCTAAGGACTTTGTCTGCACATTATTGTGGAATGATCAATGGAAATCATAATTGAAGACATTCAAACACTGTCACAATAATCAATGAATAAATCCCAAATCTTTAACTGAATTATCAACCAAATCAAGATCCAAGAAATTCCATGCTCAAAATCAAATCGTGGAATCCAATATAAGTTTGTAAGCATATAGAGTGTATAACATAACTAAAAAACATCAATAGGTTATATATAAGTTTTAAGGAAGCCATAGGAAACAACTCCCAAACAAATAAGGAAAATCATGGTTGGTGGCCACTACCACCATAGTTTGTCCCACGTAGTTGAACTACTCCTCAAACACTATCTAAACTCTATGGAATTTGTTTTTCTGAGACCTGCATTGGCACCTATGAACTTTAGGTAGCACCGACGTGCCTTAGGTGCCCTATGTCAATGACAGGTCTTATTTTCTAAACTTCTGATTCTCTGGATCTCTATTTCTGACGCCTACATAGGCACCTATAGACCATAGGTAGCACATACAGAGTATAGATGCCCACTTTTATGGTACAAAACATCAAATTTAACTCCTTTCTTAAAATTAGTCCCCAAACCTGATTTCTTAAAAAAATAACACAAAAAGAATCATTTCTCACAAAAAGACCTAAGTAACTTGCATATTTTCATTAATTTAAGCATCAAAATTGGTATGAATCCATAGTAAATCAACACCCTCAATTTAGAATGTTTGCATGTCCTCAGTCAACACAACAAAAAAATTAAACAATGACGCTTAACTTAGAGACCACTAATCTATCTAAGGCAGTTAATCAACACTTTATGCTAAAAAACATTACCCCCCTTATATTCTAACAATTCAATACCAATTGTTTGTATACATGAAGAAAAATAATGTGATACACAAGGGAATCAAGATATGGCATTACATTAGAAATAGACTACCATGCATATATATACAAGTTACATATAACACCTCTATAAATTTTAAAAATTTATTTTAATATTTTAGATAAGTATAGCTATTAATCTATAGTGATTTACGTGGTGTATATATTTTTTAAAGAAATTTATATGGTGTATGTATATATCTTTATTATGATGATGCAAGTGGGGGCCATTTTATTATTTGCTTTTATTTCTACAAAAAATACTTAAAAAGGGAGAATAATACTGATGATTTTTACTATGCTTTTCATGATTAAAAGAAAGGATTTGTGGTTATATTTCAAGTTTGTATCACCTTGGTATGATGATGTTTGTTATTGTACTAACCATAACCCTCATGCAATAAGGATGTTGTACTTGTTTGTCCTTTCTTTGGTTTTACATGGTGTGGAATTTAGGTCGAATCCTTTTCAAGAAGTGAAGGATGATACTATCCTGACTGGCATCAACATCTTTGAGAATGTAATTAAATGCCAACACATAAAGAATAAATCCTTAGTAACTTCGAGGGCATAAGAACATGTATTAAAGACCCATTTTGAGCACATAATAGAGCAATTCCGTATGTAGAAGGTTGCTTGAGGGCTTTCCTTTATGACTACAAAAGAGTTCTAAGTGATGAAAATTGATGGGGAAGGCCAACAATGACAAAGCTTTACTGTGTTAGAGTGACCAAAGGAGTAACGGCCCACCATCTTAGTGACTGGTCGTCACTTGGGCCGTCAAGATGAAGTCCAAAATAGGGGCTATGATGGATAGGTATGATTATGGAGCTATCGGTCAGTCCCACACTTGACTGACCATTGCATGGGCCATCAGTCTTGGATAGATTGGTCCTTGTGTGTTGAGAATGTTCCCACTTTATTCCACTTGGTTTATGGGCCACTTGAGGGTCTATTATAATATCTTAACTTAAGATTATAAATAGATAATTGTAGGTCATTTTCATTCTTAGCTTAATTTTTTATATCGATTATAATGAACTCTTTTGAGAGTGTCTTGAGAACCTGGAAAGGTGAATATAGAATCTTCTTTAGAAATGATGGTTATAAGGGACATCTAATTTCCTTACTATCATCATATGAGTTAGGATCTCGTGGATTATTGAATTAAGGGTTTTGGATCTTAGTATGCTCTTTAGTTCTTGATTCCTTCATCTTCTTTATGTCTACCTATTTATCTATAATCTATATATCCTTTATCTTTACTTTCCACACTTAGATTCGAGTCCTTGTAGCTAGTATCATATCAATATAGGACTTCATTTGGCTTTTAATGTAGGCTTAGGGGCTGGTATGGTACATATGGATATGTTTAGTGGAAAAGCCTCGTGTAGCCTCCTTGACACTACACTTACCTTGGGGGTGAACTTGTCCACCTATTTCCTTTTTATTTAACCCTTATTTCTCCATTTTTATTCTTTTATTTCATATTCATCTCGGGTGTGGTTTATTTTATTCATTCTTTTACTTTTTCTTTTTTATTTTCTTTTTCACCTTTTATCTTTTTCTTCCATACCTAGTCCTACTATCATTTATCTTCTTTTACTCTTTTTCATACCCACATTACATTATGCACCCCTATAACAGCCACCCTCAACTTAGGCAATTTTCCTGAGTTGAGATTCATGTCCAAGGTTGACTAGGGAAAAAATAGGTTCATTGTAACACAAATGGGAAGGTGAAAGGTGTAACAAGAAAAATAGGTTATAAGGCTCAAAATTGGGATCAAGGGATACTTAAGCGCACGTTGAAGGTCATTTAGGCTAAAAGTAGACTAATATAAAATATGACCGATGATCCTTTGCTAACCGACTATCCTACAACCTAGGCAAGACTAATCGAGCATGTTCTAGATTGAACATGCAAAGGGAACTATGTAGTATCTCACACAGTCATGGCACAAAGTTGCATCATAAGCTACTAAATATCTGGTTCATGCACAAGTTAGTAATGATTATAATGTCCTTAATCCTAATTCCATAACAAGATCCATAATGGTCACACATATATACATTCTCAAATAATCAAAATAAAAAACAAATAAACTTCCTATATACTCAAAAATCTCCAAATTAATTAAAAACACAACACAATACAAAACAAAACATAATTCAACACAATGTTAACCCAGACATGTCAATTCTACAACCATACAATGGCCGATAGAAAAACAAGAACGACAATGAAAACCCGTGATGGCTATGGTATACCCCACCCACACCTAAAAGATTGAACATTGTCTTTAGTTTATGTAAATAATGTAAAGCGAGGGAACAAGACATACTTAGAATATACTAGGTATTGAGATCATAATCATCCAAATATAGGGGTATCTCAACTAGCGGAGGCAGTGGTGGTATGGATGCACTACTAGGTGATGCAACTATAATATCTCATCACGCCTATGCCTATCAACAAACTCAGTCTCCCTCAAATCATGTCTGGCCCATATCAGGGACTCGTTAAATGGCATGTCGGGATACTGCAAGAACTTCTCTTTGCCACTCTTCGTCCAAACTACGGGGAGCATATCCCCATTATCCACAAATAAGTCAAAGCTTCTAGATCCATATGGAGGTATCGTACAAAACTTAAGGTACAACTGAAGGGATGGCTTGAGTGGTGCTCTTAATGAGAGAGCATATCTCTGCCCCTTAGTGTGGCCACCGCCTTTTTAATCTCACCCAGATCAGGTGGCTCTATAACATTGAATCAAACTGATACTCAACCTTCAAATCATTCTTACTATCATGCTTCTCAACTTAAAATGATGATATCTCACTCATATATGCAACATATAGTCTAGTCTATGCTGCGTAATGTGTCATCCAGACCCAAGGTGAGATCTGCCCATATAATGATGCCATCTCGGCCTAAATATTCTCTATTCAGGTGGTGGTAAACGTTTGACTATCTACTAAGCTTTGTAAGAAATCATGTAATACAAACAACTTACCTGTAGTAGTAGTTGTAGTAGAGGGGCTAGGGGGTAATGAGGATGTCGCAACTGGCTTCGAAGTGGAGGATGGAACTGAAGTTGTGAAGTTGATATAGCTTGGTCCCCTCACCCTGTGTGCACATCTCCGTGGCCTATATCTACCCCCTTTTCGCAAAATTCATACTTACACTTGAATTTACTCCCTCTATAGCAATAGGTTCCACAGTAACTTATGGTCCCTTTGAAAGGACCAGGTTTTCTTGATCCTTAATCATACTAGTCTGGGCCATGCCCGTATATTCTACTCTTACATCAAAACAAAGAGTTTCTAGCACACAAACCTCATTACATAGAAAATGTACCAGGTAAGGAAAAGGTAGTATGGTCGTATCCCCAAATGCCCACTCATACATCTTATATTTGATGATGGGTGCAAAGTCCTTACTATAACCAGTTGTCATGCTCGCAATCAGTGTTGCACCATATAAAGTATTCAAGATTTCCACCATAGTTGAACATTATAAATAACACTGTAACATCCATCAGAACATTCACATTGCCCCTCAACCTAAGATGTATCACCAACAAGATGTAAGATATAACTGTTAATCGATCTCACTAAACCTACCCTCTCACTACTATAATCAACCACTCACATAGAAAATCTATCACATGCCAATCTCAATCGGTGATCACACTTAACTGTAGACGTAGGATCCATATAATTTGGTCCAAAAAAACCTCTATGGATGGCCGATACTGTAATATCAACCCTGACCCCTCTCATAAGAACCTTCTCTAATGGGAACTGCTCTTCATGCCTACCAAATTCAAGCCTAGTCAAAGATACTATGGCATGGTGGGACGCATAGAACTTTTGCACCAATGCCTAGCTGTATGAACCCATAGGTCTGGTCATCCATCCCAGCTAATGCCTATCAAATGCTACCTACAATAATGGTGGTCCATCCAACCTAAACAACTTGATTTGTCTCTCCTAATAAATAGCCCTCTTGGGTCGGCCTATCTCAAATACCAAATTTCTCTCTCATAAAGTAGCCAAAGTCCATCTATAACCTATCTCAGGCTCACCTCATTAATAGGCCCAATCGAGATATGTGTAGGGTCAAAGTCCTGATCTATCTGAGTTGGTGGATCTGTACCTGGTGGTGGCACCTAATAAAAAGTCTAATGTGTACCCTTCTTAAATTGGGTTAATATTGATGACTGCCTCTGATCTGCTGCCTCAAGGTCATCTTGTGACCCATCTCAAATTAGGGTTCCTATGTAGCTGCCGCTAGAAGTGACTCAGAATCCACCTTTTTCTTTTTATCATCCTCTCTCTTATTATACTAGAAAGAATATGAAGGTGATATCCGAGCGTCATTCCTCCTCAGCCTAGGTACTGGTGTACTAATCTGTGGCTAAGCTCCAGGCTGAGTAGAAGTGGGTTGTCTACCCCACTATAAATAGTCTACAAGTGGTACACCTAAGGCATCTTTAATAATAGTCTCAGCTGCAACATATCTCTAGGCTGTAGTCCGTGGCCAAATAACTTTGGTTTTGGCAGATCTAGTAGGCGCAAGTGGGTACTCCTCTACCTAGCCACTACTCTTAATGGAGTCATCCCTTAGCGTCAAAGGTGCATCCTTCTTATTAGAATCCTTTGGTGTCATATGTACCTGAAAAAAACAAGTGTTACTGTCTGTAAGACAGTGAGGGACTGCAAAACTTGAAGAAAACTTCAAAATACAAAAGCTTCAAATTTTCCCTCAATTTTACATCCCTATAACTTATACTCAGCCAAACATATCCAATATGCACACATACTATTAGAATCAAATTTTTCAATACAAACTAGAATGCAAACTTTTGGTATTCCTCTACCTTTTCAACTTTCAACTTCCATTTAGGGCATGATCATATAGTTTATTTCTAGAACAATGCACCACTGTAGGACTATTAGGTTAATTCAAGGATTCTACAAATAAGTTTTTTGATTTCCATATATTTTTTTTGAAAATAAATATACCAACCACTTATATTTAGTTTTGCATAATATAGTACTGTCAGGAGCCAAGAATGCTACCATATATTCAAAGAATCAAAAGTAAAATATGAAAAAATTAAGTGAAATCCCAGATTGAATTAGTAATTGGGAAAGTTGCTACCGAGGTCAAGGCATGTTTTAGCCTGTTATAAAGTGTGGCAAAATAGGGAAATTTGAATTTGAGAGGGAAAAGGAAATTTTAAAATTAAATGAGATTGTAGAGGCGGTCTAGTACATTGATTACTAGAAATTAATCAAGTTACCCAAAGGAGCAGTCTCTAGGATCATTAACAAAATGAATAATCGACACCACTCTCATGTCGTTTGGCTACTTCATAGTTCGTTGGACGTTGTATGTCACTTCTTCATTATTAACATTAAACTTGAGCTCCCCCTTTTCCATATCAACCATTACTTTACACGTGTCCATGAATGGTATTCCCAATATGATGGGAATCTCTAAGTCAAACTCACAATCTAAAATGACAAATTCAGCCAGAAAATAAAGTTATCAACTTTCACCAACACGTCTAACAATATGCCCACGGGTTTCTTTACTGTGCAGTCTGCCATCAACAATTGCATAGTTGTTGGCTCTGGAGGGATCAATCCCAATTACATGATTACAGCCAACAATATCAAATTAATGATGGTTCGAAAGTCATATAATGACCTAGCAAATCTATATGCAATGATAGTACATGAGATTGTGAACGCTCTAGAATCACCATTCTTTTGGGCCAAAGACTTAGAAGTAACTGCACTTCAATGGTGCAACCCACCAACATCCTCAACACTAGATTCTCTCTTCTTCATCATAAATTCATTCAAAAACTTTGCATACCCATGCATCTACTCGAAAACCTTAAGGATAGGCATGTTCAAACTCAAATCAATCAGCATCTTAATGAATTTCTTGAACTTCCTTTCCTCTTTCTTCAATTTTAGTCTTGAGGAAAAGGTGGGGATGGTCATGAAATTTGTATCACTATAGGATCATCATCCTTTCCCTTACATTTATCCTTACCAATATTAACATTAACACTTGTCGCCTTGTCCCACTCCACAACAGGTTTCTCATTAACCATAATACTATCATTCTTCTACAAATCCACAGTATGCAATGGAGGATAAATACTAGACTTATAACCCTGAGTAGTAATATAAAGAAAATGATGATCATTGTTTAGTTTTAGAATCGTGTTTCTCGGAAGGGTACCCATCTACCTCTTATTTAAAGTTGAAAACATCTGCCCAAACTTCTACTCTAATTGTTTGATTGCAGTCGTATGAGACTCATCCTTTTAGGTCAGACCTAAGATATCAACCTTAGTCTCCTTAAAGCATGTTTTTTGATTATCTTTACCCTTCACCAGTTTGGACAACAATGCCTCTATTCTCAATTCAATATCATGGCTTCCTGGTGGGATATACCTTTCTCCTTCTCCTTATAGTCATCTTTTCTTCTCCAATCACCATTACGCTCCCTATTGAGGTCTCTTTATCTATATCTATAATTGTTTTGAACTTACTTTCCTTTCGACTTTTTCTCAAAAACCTGCTAATTATCGATGAAGATACTTAGCATCCTCTTCTAAGTCAGACTTATAATGCTCTAAAGGTTGCACCATGTGAACCTACCGCATTTAACTTCTAAGAATTCACTATTGCAAACTGCTTTCTCAGCAACCCAATATCAGTTCTAATATGCACAATTTCTTGCATTACAGAACCATTACCAACACTATGGTCACCGGAATCCCCAATGACATAAGTGCTAACACTACTCTCTACCTCCCGAGTATGCCATCCTTGGTTTGTAAGAGAGATCTGGTCTATAATATCAGATGCTACTTTTCATCATAAAGACATGAAAGGTCCTCTTGTGATTGTATCTACCATGGCTCTAGAACTAATGTTCAGTGTTTTATAGAATATCTCTAATAAGTTTATCCCTAAAATGCGTTGATTGGATGCCATGCTCAACTTGTTCTTAAACTAGAACCAAGCCTCGTACATTGACTCATAATATAGATGTCTTAAGTTATATATCTCATCTTTTAGCTACAACATTATGGATAGAGGAAATAAACTATCGAAAAATTGCTTGTACAACTCATGCCAAGTGGTAATCGATCTCCTAGGACATTTCCCCAACTATAAAGAAGCTTCTCTAGTCAATAAAAAAGGGAACAACCACAATATGAGTTCCTACGAGTCTACCCCAGGTATGGTGTAAGAAATGCAGATGCCAATAAAATTAGCAAGATGTATATTTGCATCATTTGCAGCCAAACCTGCTAACATACCTTTCAGATTTAATAGCTGGATTATAACACTGGTTATGTCGAACTTAACACCTTGTGGTAAAGCAGGAGGAATGATAGCTCATATTTTTGTTGGCTCAATATATCGCATATCCTCATCATCATCGTTTGGCTGAATGTTCTGGTACGTTGGGATCACTTGAGCTCGACCACCTCTAACTCTATCTCAATTACGTAGAGTGCTTTTAGACGTCAACTGTTGGTCTCTACCTAGCTAGCTCTGCCTCCCAAGCAACATACTAAAATTTAGAATCCCTTCTCTAATTAGCAGCTATGTCTACTAACAAATATTCTATTTATTGATCAGTAATGTCCTGAACTCCTACCGGAGGAGGTGGAGGCACAACATTAGGATCATCCCAAACCCCATGCAGGTACTTGTTTTGATATCGTATGAATAGGCTATATGATTCTCTATGGGTTCAGATGTATTATGAGTAAGGTATTTCATTGAATTCTAGTGTTAGGAATACACCGGTGTACACCCAACTAAAAATAGAAAACAAAAACCCAAGAACTTCAGTAACTTCAATCAACAACTCAACACTATATTTCCCGACAACGGCATAAAATTTTGATCAACACCCAAACTACACCTTCTATTAAAGATAAAGAAGTCACTCTGAACTAAAGTAACCCAAATTAGGTTGGGGTCAAACCCACAAGGAAAACTTGAACTCATCTCTAGTTTGCTGGAATCAACGAGAAGTACTGAAAGCAAATGAAGGGTTTATAGTGGTAATCTCAATTAAGTAATAGAATTGAACTTTGGTTGTAATTAGTCAGTAAAGAACACTAGCACTGTGTTCCCTTGGCTTCTCAACTCAGTAGGTTTATAGTGCTTTGCTGAACCAACCCGATATCTTGCATGCAGAATCTGATAAGTTATGTACCATCAACTGTCTTAGGGAATCATTAATAGATTTCACCAGTTACCTTTTAAGTCTCAAGATGTTGCATTACTAAACCTTATCACAGATCCCAGTTGACTAATACATTTTGATTCTCAAGTTATTAGATGATATATAATCATCTTAAGTAGGTGATGTTGATTAGCCTAGATCGGCAACTAATCTTCAAATTAATGTTGTGATTATCTTTTCCTAATCTATAAACCTCTTGTGAATTAATTAATGGTATACTAGGAGGGATTTTAATAGATTCAATCGCTAAGAAAGCAATTAAACTGAAGTAACCACAATACATGCAAGAATATCGATTCAAAACAACTTAGCACTTCCCCTACTTCGTCAATTTTCTAGGATAACCACAACCCTAACTAAGGGATTTAGCCCCTCATTATTGTCAGAAGATCAAAGAAATTTATAATTGAAGAGATTCAAACAATATCATAGTAAGAAATGAATAAAAACAAAAGTCTTTAATTTAGATCCAAGTAATACCAAGATCAAAATTGAATCCTAGAATCCAATATATATTGGTAAGTAAATACAGTGCATAATGTAACCAAAGAATGCCAAAGGTGTATATATAGGTTACAAGGAATCCCTAGGAAACAACTCTCAAACAAAGATGGAAAATCAGGGTCGGTGGCCACATATTGGACCACCTATGGGTCGTGGATAGAACCTACGGACCGTAGGTGGTCCCACGTAGGTTCCATGGTCCACAAACACTAAAGAAACTCTTTGGACTTTCCTTTTATGAGACCTATGTTTGCACCTACGGACCATAGGTGGCACCTACGAGTTGTAGGTGCCATCCATCAGTATCAGGGTTTTGTTTTATGAACTTCTGAGTATCTAGATCTTAATTTCTGAGATCCACTTTGGCATTTACTGACCATCGATATCACATATGGGCCACAATTGCCCACCTCTATGGTCTAAAACTTCAACCTTTATTTCATTTTTCAAAAATAGTCCCTAAACCTAATTTTCTACAAAACATAACACAGAACACATCATATCTCACAAAAAAACAAACTAACTTGCATATTTTCATTGTTTTAAGCATCGAAAGTGCTATGAATCCGTAGCACATAATGATCTAAATCATAATATGAGTACAATAAGATGTGAGATAGTAAACCAAAGTCCAGAAAAGAGAAAACTAGGAATAGTGCTCCAAAAAATAAAAATAAACAATTGAGGAAATAGTATCTAAAAAGTGAACTGAATATAGTCTTACTAGACCCTCATAAGCCAGAGGCTCAAACAATATAAATAATCCAACAGAGTCCCCATAACCCTGATGGGTGCAATCAATATTCCATACCGATTGTAGCACTCACAAAAAATTTGATCCTTAAAATTCTAATCATGAAACTATCATGATCCGAACTAGGACGTGGCCATGACGAGAATCTCAAGCCCACTGTGGACCGAAGACCACCCCCTTTGCCTAGCCAAATAGTATTTAACACACCTAGCAGCGGCTAAAATCTGAACATATATTACAATAAAAGAGTAACAAACTCAATGACATTAAGAATGTCAACATCAATACCTAATCCACATTAACATCATAAGGCCTCTAATAATTAGAATACAGTCTAAGGCGAGACATACCCCGGACCTTGACAATGACAATGTTAATGTGAACTCTTTAATTCTAGTTTATCAAAGGAAACCAAAGGAATGATCAATTCTTCCAAAAATAAAACCTCACGACTTTACCATAGATGTCCAATGAACCAAGCCGATCCACCTAGCACTGCATAAGAAAAGTAGGATTGCCTTTGGAACCTGTATCACATGGAGACACAGTGTATGAAGACAGTTAGTGGGTTAAACACTAGCATGTAACTTAGGGATAAGGAAAGTAATGGTAATTCAAAATCCAGTTAAACTCAATATGAATGTTGACATACATATATGCATACATATATATACTTATATAAAATGTTGGGATAAGGAAAAAGGCTTAACATACACTTTAAAACTTTAGCCTAGATTATGTAGCTTAACCATCATATATCAGTACCCATGGGCTAGATGGTCCCCATCTCTCACACCCTGGTCGGGCCCCAATGCCTGTAGCTGCACAAACTAGAGAACAATCTTATATATATGCACCTAGAACTCGAACCTCCCAATCATATACAAAGGTGAATTAAGAACTTGATCATGTAATGTATTATGGGGGACTCAAACCTCCCGATCATATAATAACATGGACTCAAACCACTTGGATGAAAGAAAAGGGACTCGAACCCCAAGTCATTAAGACCTCTACACCGATAAATACAGTTTTTATGTTTTGGTCCTTTAGGACCACCACTTTCATGGTCTAGCTACATAACCCTCTTTAAGCCCCGATAAAAATAATCACACATTTACATTCGTTGAACCACAATACACATTTAGGCATGCACTTTTGGTATCATCATACCAGCTACAATTGCACGGTAACATCATCATGTCATCATAATTTCACTAACTTGGGAAAGCAACTTCTTTTGTTCATTAATACAAAGTGGGGGAAACTGACTCCATTTGTTAATTAAATTAAACCATAATGTTTTAATAACCTCTTTATATCATATGATTGTTCCAAAAATAGTTCAATGCAATTTTTCTTGTACTGAAAACCACTTTCACAATTTTGTTAGGGTTATTACCAATTCAAATTTCAATATTCACAAAATTTGGGAAAATCACAATCCTGTATATTATTTACCATGCCCATGTATCAAATTGATTTCAAAACCACAATTGAAAACATAAAAAACGCATATGTAAACATGAAACAACACATAAACAACAATCATTCAAAACCCTTAACCCATGCTCCAAAACCAACATCAAAAACACATGGAGAATCATTTATAACATAATCTTACACAAAGTAATAGTTGGGGAAGAGTAACATACCTAAAATATCATAAGTTCTGGAGAGAATTTGCCTATGGGAGCTCTAATTGATCAACTTCTTATAAACCCTAAGTATCTTTCTTGAGAAAATTTGATAAAGGATGAAAGGTTATTTCCATTTTTTTTGGAGTACTAACAACATCCTAAAGGGGTTTTAAGTCGTAGGTCATGATTTATGGAATAGGGGGATTATCCAAAGTTCCCTTAATGAAATAGTGAAAAATTGTCACTGGTGACTATGAGTCACTATACGACTCATAAGGACACATTACGACCAATCACAATGAGTCATAGTCAAGACAATAGCTGAAGGACCCTTCTCTTCTGACCCCACGATTCACACCATATGACTCGTCAGGAGACCCTATGACTCGTAGGGTCCAAGTCATAGTCAAGATTGAAAATCTTATGACACATACAGCTTTTGCTATGAAGAGGACCATACAACTCATTTAAAGTATGTTTGACTCGTTAGGAGCCACTCATAACCAAGATAGTGACTTGGGCTACCTTTACAGGAACCTTACAATTGGGGTCTTACGACCTGTAATGACATATTACGACTTGTAGAGTTAGTTGTAGTCAGGACAGTGAGTTCAATACTCAAAATTTTATGATGGCCAGCGACTGGGCTATCACTTTCTCTCCTCCTTAGGATCATTCATCCTTAAATGTTGGGTCAAGGCATCTATTAGTAGGATTTAACGTAGAAAAAAACCATACTTACTTATAACAAAGATATGAAACAAAAATGCTAAGATTAACATGTACCTTTAGCAGGATTATATGGAATGGGGAATAAAAACAGGTATTTGGATTTCATGTCCTTTTTAGCTTCCCAAGTAGCTTTTTCAAACATTTGGTTCCTCCATAGAACATTTACCAAAGCCACAACCTTTGTCCATAACCAACGGACTTACTGATCAAAGATCTTAACTAGCACCTCATCATATGACAAGGAGTCTAAAACACCAATAATTTCCAATAGAACCACCAGGGAAGGATCACCTAAGCACTTTCTTACCATCAAAACATGAAAAATTAGGTGAACAGAACCCAAAAATGGGTACGATATAACTCATAATCCACACTACCCACCATCTTTAAAATCAAATAAGGGGCTATATAAGGGGGATTGAACTTTCCCTTCTTTCAAAACTGCATCACTCCATTTATGGGAGACACCTTTAAGAATACCCAATCGCAAGATCCTCTCTCGCACCCCATTAATATTGGGAACACACAATCTACCTTGGTATCTTAAGATACCATCACCACCAATCTCAAAAACCATCACTTTCTACTTTCCATTATCATCCTTAATCTGCATAAAGATCAAATCCAAAACCTGTTTCCCTTTCACCTCAGCACCATTTGAAGACTTCAATACCTCTTACACTATCATACCACCATTCTTAGAGTCTAAGTGATGAACTCAACGATTAGCCAACCTATGAATATTCGCTACCAACTCTCTCTTTTTCTCATCCATATGAGATAAGCTTCTCATAAATAACTTGCTAAGAGCATCAATAACCAGGTTAGATTTACCTAGATAATAGGGAAGACTTATATTATTATCATTGTGAAACTCAAGCCATATCTTTTTCCTGAGATTCAGCTCCTTCTAGGTAAACACATATTGCAAGCTCTTATGATTTGAGTAGATGTCAACATGAACCCTATATAAATAATAGCACTAAATATTCCATGAAAAGACCACAACCAACTATTCTAAGTCGTGCATTAGGTAATTCTTTTAATAAACTTTTAACTGACTAGAAGCATAGGACACAACCCTACCATGTTTCATCAACACACAGCCCAGTCCTATCTGGGATACATTATAATTAACCACAAAACCCTTGGTACCCTCAGGTAGAATCAGAATTGGGGTACCCTTAAACTTCTCAAAACTGCCCTTACAAGTATTCGATAATAAAAATATTATATTTTTCTGAGTTAACTTAGCGAATGGGGTAGCAATATAAGGAAACATTCCACAAACCTCCTATAATATTTGGTCAGGACCAAGAAGCTCCAAATGTTGTCTAGAGTCATAGTCCTAAGCCACTTCTTAACTGTCTTCACCTCCAAATGTTGGCTAGAGTCATAGTCCTAAGCCACTTCTTAACTGCCTTGACCTTTTATGGATCCACCATGATCCCCTCACTCAACACAACATGACCCAGATAGGTCATAACATCTAAGCAAAAATCACACTTAGAGAATTTAGCATATAATCGCTTCTCCTTGATGCTCTACAACACTATATGGAGATGATTGGCATTGTAAGACCCCATAAAATACTAAGTTTAATTCAGTCCTTTAAAGCTTGTTAAGGGACCCCAGAGTTAGAAAATTTTAGCTAAGTATTCATACTTAGAGTTATTTTAGCCTTCATGGTTGATGATCTTATTTCGCGACCCTTATAACCATTAAATGTCGCTCTTTAAGTTGCTTCATGATCAGGAATGTCAGTAGGTGTTCTCGAATGAGTTTTATATTTTTTAAACATCATTTGAAGTACGTTTTGGAGTCCAAACTAGTGTATCAACGCGATCTTAAAGCGCCGCATCGCCTATCCCATCGATGAATATTTTCCACTAGATCTTAGTGTAATTTTCAATGAACCGATGTGGACTCAACATGATGCGTCGGTCATAGAATTGATACCTTTTACGTGGTGCATCGGTCTGCGCATTGCTAGACCAATTTTTAGTCATTAAAAAGCTGCATCCTCAATGATATTTAGGTCATTTTCCCACGTCTATATGCCCCTAAAGCACGAGATTTAGACACTTTAGAGACAAAATACATTCACTATTCTCAAAATTACTCAAGAACGAAATAGTAGGGCTTCTAATTCAAGGTTTAAGATTAAAGAACTCACCATCAGCCTTCATTAATTCAATTACTCAGGTATGTGAAGTTTACATCCAAGGGTTCCTCTCACCTTTGGAGTCTAAGAAACTCTTTTAAAACTTAGAGTAGGTTAATTTCATGATTTCCATGATTGGATTTAAGTATATTCATGATTATAATGGTAATTGGATTTTTAATCCATGTTCTATTACAAGTTTCATGTGGAATTGCTTATCATGTGTGTAGTATCATATGAATTCATGTTAAAGCCATTGAATTTGTGAATTTGGGAATTGATATTATGATGTCTATATGTTGTTTAGTATTATATGCATATTAGTACTCCCCAAGTATTTGTTAAAGTTCTCATGTGAACTAAATGGGGAAAAATCATGACATGCTAGTATATGTGTAAACTTATGCCTTACAATTGTTTGATTAAATATCTCTATAGATGAGTTATGAATAAGTGCATAGTGTTATGCTTTTAATGTTTACTTTACTCTTTACTTTTCATGCTATCGAGTCTTGGGGGTATTCAATACCAAAAAATTTTGTTATTTACCTAAAGCTATAGTATTTATAGAACAATCTTAGTAGTGTTACAAATAGTAGTACTCAGTAATCATTCACAGTCTCGGTTTAGTATTTAGTTCAGAACTAAATGAACTCAGGCAGTTAACCAAATTCAGTAGTACTCTGTCAGCTAGTAGAACTCAGTGAACTCAGTTATTTAACCAGATTCAGTAGTACTCCATTAGTTAGCAGAACCCAGTGAACTCAATTCTGTTCAGTTAGATAGTATGATCAGTAATAGTTTAGTTAAGCTTAGTATGAACTAGAAATTAGTTTAGTGTCTATTCAGTTGGGAGTAGAATTCAACACCGAGTGAACCCAGGGACTGGGCCATTCTTACCAATTTAGGTTTTAACCCTTAGTAGCAATCCCTGCATTACAGAACTATGTAGCCAGCGTAGGTTGAGATATCTTCCTACCAGAATAGCTTTGATACATCTCATATGAGTTTTCCTGCTAATGAAGGTTGACAAAAGAGCTTTCTATCAAAGAGAGTTAACTCACAGCATGTCTTTACCCATGGCATGGTACTGACACCCTTCCAACTGGGATTACAGGTTGGACCCTAATCTTTTTAGAGAGAGGCATATCATTTAGATGATTACCTCTGACAATTTCAGTTTTAGTTTTAGTTTTAGTCTTAGTATAGAACTCAGTTTAGTTCTACAAAATTAGGAATGTCAGATAAGTCACCCAGCTTATTATAGAACTTAGTTCAATACTACAAAATTAGGACTATTAGAAATAGTCACCCAATTATCAATAAGGACTATCAAAAATAGTCACACAGTTATCAGTATTACAATATCAGTGTTCTCAGATATTAGTTTATCGATATTCAAAACTCAGTAACCAGTGTTAACATGACCTCAGTTATAGTTTATATATTCATGCATGTACTCTTATTTAGTTATGTTCATGTTATTTAGTAAGTTATTGTTCATGCATATGAACCCATGCATATCAGCCTACCTCACTTAGCATACCAGTACATTCAAGTAATGACGCATACCTTTCTTTTCTTCTATGATGTCTTATATCATAGGTTCAAATGCATGAGCTCCTGATCGTACTTAGCAGCTTAGCCTATCAACAACAGACTTAGTAGTGAGTCCTCATAGTTCAAGGATAAAGTATTATTTTAGTTTTTCAGTACAGTTTTTAGTAGTCGAAGTTAGTTGGGGGCTTGTCCCATCAACTCCATAATTCAGACAGTTAGGGGCTTTCAGACTAGTGTATTTCAGAAGTGTGTTTCAATATTTAGTATTGGTTTTCAGTTATGAACCTTATGGCATTTACAACCTCACTTCTGTATTTATTTTAAATAGGTTGTTATTAAAGTATAATTATTATACAGTGCTCATAGCAGGTACCAATCATGGGTTAGTTGGTGGTCCTTCGAGGTCACTAGTACTTATAGAGTCTAGGGTATAGACTCGGGGCATTATAAACTTAGTATCAGAGCCTAAGGTTCAACAGAGTCCTAGAAACTCTAAAAGCCACATCTAATAGAGTCTTGTACATGACTGTGTAGTGTGCCACACTATGGACAGAATTCATGTCGTGCGAGTGAGAATGAGCTCCAGTTAAACTCTTAGCCTAATACTTTCCCCTTCTATTTATAGAACATTTCTCCAAAAAAGATCTCAGCCCATCCAGCCAGATCCTCTAGACGAGCATGTCTTCTATGTTGAATTCAGAGCAGATTTCACCACCCTAGCTCATTCTGTGGCTTCTTAGAATGAATGCCAGTTGTCGTTTAGGTCAACCTAGTGGCTAATACTACTTCAACCATTCAGGACTTCACCCGAGTGAACTCTCCCTCTTTTACTGAGTTGAAGTCAGATAAGGACCCATAAGAATTTCTTGATCAGGTGTAGAAAGTTATAGAAATTATATGGGTGACTACTAGTAAGAGTGCTGATTTAGCCACATATCAGCTATATGATGTGGCTCACTCAAGGTTTAAATAGTGGAAATCAGAGAAGGCTACATCTGCAGGGACCATAGAATGGAAGGAGTTTTCTATTACATTTTTGGATAAGTTCTTCCCGCTAGAGTTGAGGGAAGCAAAGGTTTTATAGTTTATTAATCTAAAGCAGGGCAACATAACAGTACAATAGTATTCTCTCAGGTTTACTTAGTTAACCAGATATTCCCCTCATGTGGTAGCAGATAGCAGAACTAAGATAAGTAATTTTGTGTCTGGTATGTCCAACAGTATGGTCAAGGAGTATAGGACCGCAATGTTGGTTAAGGAGATGGACATATCCAGGCTCATGCTCCACGCTCAACAAATAAAGAAGGCTAAGAATAATGAGAAGGAGAGAAAGAATAAGAGAGCTAGAATAGGTATCTTCAACTTTACTTAGCCTAAGTCAGAGGGTAGGAATCATTCTCAGTTCCACCCAAAATCTTTAGTTCCATCTCTGTCCTCAGCCAGTGCTCCAGTGTTTAAATTCAGAGATGGCTCGATCCATAAATCTATCATAGCCCTGTGGGTATATAGGAACTGTCCGATCATGGTATCTCAGAAAGTCACTTCAGTGGACTTAGTAGAATTAGAGATGATAGATTTTGATGTCATTCTCGACATGGATTGCCTTCATTCAAGCTATGCCTTAGTTGACTGCAGAAACAGAATTTTCCAATTTTAGTTTCCAAATAAACCTGTCCTAGAATGGAGGGGTAGTACCTCAGCACTCAGGGGTCAGCTTGTTTCTTACCTAAGGTTGAGAAAAATGATATCTAAGGGATATGTCTATCATCTCATTCAAGTTAAAGATTCTAGTTTTGATACTCCCAGTCTTGAGTCAGTTCTAGTTGTATGTGAATTCCCAGATGTGTTTCCTGAAAATCTTTCGGAGTTCCTCTCGAGAGAGAAATTAACTTTGGAATAGACCTTCTTCCAAATACTTATCCCATATCTATTCTGCTAGATAGAACGGCTCCAGCAGAACTCAAAAAATTAAAATAACAGTTGAAGAATCTCCTAGATAGAGGATTTATCAGACCCAGTACATCCCCTTAGGGTGTACCAGCTCTATTTGTGCGTAAGAAAGATGGTTCTCTCAGAATGTGTATAGACTACCGCCAGCTAAATAAGCTCACGGTCAAGAACAAGTATACAAGTATACTTTTCTATTATAGAGCTCAGATCAGGCTATCATCAGCTCAGATTTAGAGAATATGACATTCCAAAGACAGCTTTTAAAACTTGACATGGTCAATTCAAATTCTTTGACATATCCTTTGTTCTTACCAATGCCCCAATAGCTTTCATGGACTTGATGAACCGTGTGCTCAAGTAGAACTTAGACATGTTCATCATAGTTTTCATTGATGACATTCTTGTCTACTCTCATAGTGAACATGATCATGCAGACCATCTCAGAATAGTATTATAGACTCTCAAAAACCATTAGTTGTTTGCCAAATTCAGTAAGTATGAATTTTGGATAAGGTCAGTAGCTTTCCTTGGCCATATAGCTTCTTATGATAGCATTAGAGTGGATCCTCAAAATGTCAAAGTATTAAGAAATTGGTCCAAACACATCTCTCCATTAGATATTCTGAGTTTCTTGGGCTTGGCCAGCTATTACCGATGTTTTGTTGAAGAATTTTCATCTATTGCATCCCCTATGTCTAGATTAACTCATGAGAAAGTCAAATTTCATTGGACAGATCTTGTGAGAAGAGTTTTTAGGATTTGAAGACTCAACTCACTACAGCTCTAGTTTTGTCTCTACCAAATGGTTCAGAGTTTTATGGTATATTGTGATGCTTCTAGGGTTGGTTTGGGGTGTGTTTTGGTGTTGATACGGGCCTATGCCTTTAGACATCTTAAGACCCATGAGAAGAACTACCCCACTCATGATCTTAAGGTAGCAGCTGTAGTATTTGCCTTAAAAATTTGAGGCACTATTTGTATGGGGTGCATATTGATATGTTCACAGACCATAAGATCCAGCAGTATGTGTTCACTCAGAAAGACCTAAACCTATGTCAAAGAAGGTAGACAGAGTTGTTGAAAGACTACGATATGAGTGTTCTGTATCACCCAGGCAAGGCCAATATAGTGGTTGATGCTCTCTACAAAATGTCTATGGGTAATGTTGCTTATGTGGAAGATAATAAGAAGAACATAGTTCAGGAAGTTCATCAACTTGTCCGACTTGTGTCCACTTAGTCGATTCAGCAGAAAGTAGTGTATGGGTGTAAAGTAGTTCAGAAATATCTCTAGTTTTAAAAGTGAAGGGAAAGTAGGACAGAGATCCTAGTCTAGTTAAATTGAAAGAGTCAGTCAGAGATCAGAAAGCAGAGGTTTTCCCCCAAGAGAGAGATGGTGTATTGCGTTGCCAGGGTTGGCTATGTATGCCAGGTGTAGATGACTTGAGGCAATGGATTCTTGTAGAAGCACATGGTGCATGCTACTCTATTTATCCAGGGGACACTAAGATGTACCGTAACTTTCAGGAAGTCTATTGGTGGAGTAGGATGAAGAAAGATATTGCAGAGTTTATAGCTAAATGCTCAACATGTCAGAAGGTTAAGATTGAACATCAGAATCCTAGTGGGACCATGCAGGAGTTCGGTATTCCCACATGGAAATAGGAAGAAATGAGCATGGACTTTGTGATGGGTTTGCCCCATACTCGCCGTCAACATGATTTAGTTTAGGTTATCGTAGACAGGATGACCAAGTTAGATCATTTCTTACCAGTCCATTCCTCTTATTCAACCGAGGATTATACCAAGATCTATGTCAGAGAGTTCGTCAGACTGTATGGAGTTTTGTTATCTATTATCTTAGATAGAGGTACCCAATTTATCTCTTATTTCTAGAAAGCCTTCTAAAAGGGTCTTGGTACCCAATTTCACCTCAGTATAACTTTTCACCCTCAAACAAATAGTCAAGCAAAAAGGACCATCCAGACTCTAGAAGATATGCTAAGAGCATATGCCACTGACTTTATAGGTAGTTGGGATGACCATTTGTCATTGATTGAGTTGGCGTGTAATAACAGTTACCATTCCAATATTCAGATAGCTCCATTTGAGGTGCTCTATGGGAGGAGATATAGATCTCTTATTAGTTGGTTTGAAGTGGTTGAGGCCATAGTGGTAGGGCCTGACTTGGTATTTGATACCTTAGAAAAAGTTTAGTTGATCTGGGATAGGCTTTAGATGTCTCAAAGCCAACAGAAATTGTATGCTGACGTACTCAGAAAGGATATCGAGTTCGAGATTGGTGACTATGTGTATTTAAAACCCTCCCCTATGAAAGGCGTGAAGAGGTTTGGCAAGAAGGGGAAGCTCAGTCCTCGATATATCTATCTTTACTGAATTCTTAGCCATTTCAGAAAGGTAGCTTGAGTTGCCTTCAGACTTAGCTTTAGTGCACCCAGTGTTTCATGTCTTCTTTCTAATGAAATGCATAAGTGACCCAGCAGTTGTAGTCCCTGTAGAAGGTATAGATGTTCAGAATAGCCTCTTTTATGAGAAAATTCAAGTCGAAATCCTTGATTATCAGATTTACAAACCAAGGAACAATAAAGTCCCTCTAGTCAAAGTTTTTTGGCGGAATTAGTCCGCTGAGGGAGATACTTGGGAAGAAGAAGTAGATATGTGGACCAAGTATCCTCACCTCTTCTCTGCAAACTCAGACTCAACTCAAGGTAATAGTTTTCCTTATATTAACTTAGTTTCATGTTCAGATGTAGTTACTAACATGGTATCAAGTAACGTTGCATACTCAGTCATGCATTCATGAATCAGTTCAGTCATATACTTGTTCATTAGATATGCTTGTTCAGTATACTAATTTAGCTTATCAGTAATATCAGTTCTGAAATCATGAATCAGTTGTGCATGTTCAGTATGATAATTTAGTATATTAGTAGTCTCAGCCATGAAATCATGCTTCTGTTGTGCATGTCCAGTATGTACTTTCAGTCTATCAGTTCTCTTATCTTAGTCAGTCTCATTCGAGGACGAATATTCCCAAGGGAGAGATATTATAAGTCCCCGCAAAATCCTAAGCGTAATTCAGTCCTTTAAAGCTTGTTAAAGGGTCCCAGCCATAAAAACTTTTAGATAAGTATTCATACTTAGAGTTATTTTAGCCTTCATGGATGGCGATCTTATTTTGCGAACCTTACGACCATTAAATTTCAATCTTGAAGTTTCTTTATGATCAGGAATGTCAGTAGGTGTTCTCGGACGAGTTTTTGATTTTTTGAACATCATTTGAAGTACGTTTGGGAGTCCTAACTAGTGTATCAATGCTATCTTGATGCACCATGTTGATGAATATTTTACCCTAGCTAACGGTACAATTTCCCGTGAACCGATACGGACTCAAAGTGGTTCGTCGGCCATAGTATTGAACCCTTCGACGTGGTGCATCGGCCATAGCATCAATCCCTTCAACGCGGTGCGTTGGTATATGCATCATTAGGCTAGTTTACAGTCATTAAAAAGCTGCATCCTCTGGGGTATTTAGGTCATTTTCCCATGTCTATCATCCCCCAAAACATGAGATTTAGCCACTTTATAGGCAAAATTCATTCACTATTCTCAAAATTACTCAAGAACAAAACCGTAGGCCTTCTAATTCAAGGTTCAAGATTCAAGAACTCACCATCAGCCTTCATTAATTAAAGTACTCAGGTATGTGAAGTGTTTATCTAAGGGTTTCTTTCACTCTTGGAGTCCAAGAAACACTTTAAAAACTTCAAGTAAATTGATTTCATGATTTTCATGATTGGATTTAAGTGTATTCATGATTATAATGTTAATTGGATTTCCAATCCATGGTCTATTACAAATTTCATATGGAATTGATTATCATTTATGTAGTATCAAGTGAATTCATGTTAAAGCCATTGAATTTGTGAATTTGGGAATTTAGTTGGGAGTAGAATTCAGCATCGAGAGAACCCAGGGATGGGAGTAGAATTTAGCATTCCTGCCAGCATAAGGTTTGACCCTTAGTAGCAATCCCTGCATTACAGGACGATGTAGCCAGTGTAGGTTGAGATATCTTCCTTCCATACTAGGGTTGATACATCTCATACGAGTTTTCCTGCCAGCGAGGGTTGACAGAAGAACTTTCTGTCAGAGAGGGTTAACTCACAACTTGTCTTTACTCATGGCACGGTACTAACACCCTTCAAACTGGGGTTACAGGATGGACCCTAATCCTTTCAAAAAGGGGCATGTCAGTTAGATGATTACCTCGCACAGTTTTAGTTTCAGCCTCAGTATAAAACTAGTTCAGTTCTACAGAATCAAGATAGTCAGATACAGTCACCCAGCTTAGTATAGAACTTAGTTTAGTTCTATAGAATTAGGACTTTCAGAAACAATCACCCAGTTATCAATCAGGACTGTCAGAAATAGTCACTCAGTTATCAGTATTTAGTATTAGTAATCTCAAATATCAATTAATCAGTATTGAAAACTTAGTAACCAGTGTTAACATAACCTTAGTTACAGTTTATGTATTCTTGCATGTACTCTCATTCAGTTATGTTCACGTTATTCAGTCGGTTATTTTTCATGCATATGAACCCATGCATATCAGCCTACCTCACTTAGCATACCAATACATTGAAAGTAAAGACACATACCTTTCTTTTGTGCTATGATGTCTTATATCATAGGTTTAGATGCACGGGCTCCTAACCGTACTTAGAATCCCAGCCTATCAGCAGCAGACTTAGTGGTGAGTCCTTATAGTTTGAAGACAAAGTATTATTTAAGTATTTCAGTATAGTTTTGAGTAGTTGGAGTTAGTTGGGGGATTGTCCTATCAACTTCATAATTTAGACAGTTAGTGGCTTTTTGACTAGAGTATTTAAGACATGTGTTTCAATATTTAGTTATAAGTATTCAGTGTTGGTTTTCAGTTATGAACCTTTAGGTGTTTACAACCTCACTTCCGCATTTACTTCAGACAAGCTGCTATTACAGTATTATTACTATACAGTGCTCACAACAGGCACAAGTCATGGATTAGCTGGTGGTCCTTTAGGGTCACAGCACCATGTGGCATCCAAGGTATAGACTCAGGGCATTACAGGTATGATTCACCTCGCTCTTAGAATAAACTAGGATGTCATCAATAAACATAATAACGAATAAGTCCAGAAAATGATGGAATACCTAGTTCATAAGATGTATAAATATCATCAGCGCATTAGTCAAACTGAAGGGCATCACCAAGAACTCAAAATGACTATATCGGGTTTGGAAAGCGCTCTTAGGGATATCTACCTCTCTAATTTTCAACTAATGATAACCTAATCGATCGTCAATTTTAGAGAAGTACTTAGCACCCTGAACCTAGTCAAATAGGTCATCAATCCTAGGAAAAGGGTATTTGTTCATCACCGTCACTTTATTAAACTGACGGTAATCGATACACAGCCGTAGGAACCCATCCTTCTTACACACCAAGATCACAGGGGTACCCCATGAGGAAACACTAGGATGAATAAAACCCTTAAATAGAAGGTCTTTTAATTGCTCAATTAAGTTCTTTCAACTCAAATTGAGCCATTTTATCGTGAGGGATAGAGAGAGGACGAGTGTTCGCAAGAAGCTCAATCCCAAAATCAATTTTCTTATCAGGAGTGAAACTAGGAAGATCATTAGGTAAAATTTGGGAAACTCATAGACCACTAAGATAGATTACAATGAAGGACCCTCGGAACTAGAATCTTTAACATGAATTAAATGGTATAGACACCATTTGGAGATCAACCTCCAGGCTCTAAGATATGAAATGAATCACCTCTTAGAAACTAGTGAACTACAGTCCCACTCAATCACTAGATCATTTGGGAATTGGAAATTGACACTTCGGGTCCTACAGTCAAGAGATGCATAGCAAGAGTTCAACCAATCCATCCCCAAAATCACATCAAAGTCTAATATGTCCAACTCTATTAGATCTACTAACCTCTTCCTACCTCGGATAGATACCATAAAACCCCTATAGACTCTTCTAGGCATAACAAATTCACTCATAAGAGTAGATAGGAAAAAGAGATCCAGAATACACTCGGGACCAAAACTAAAATTAATAGCCATTCAAGGGGTCACATAAGAAAAGGTTGACCCTAGATCAAGCCGACAATACACATCACGAGAAAAGTATTGTAATGTACCAGTGACAACATTCAGAGAAGACTCAGATTCATGGCTAATGTCAAAATTATAAATGCAATTTTGACCAGTTTCAAAGACATTAGTACCACCCTTTAGTGCAGGACCTAAAGATGTGTCAACTGGAAACTTATTAAGCCTAGTAGTGACCCCAACTGATGGACAATCCCATTGTAGGTGGCCGAACTGACCACACATAAAGTATTTATTCCTCATCTTCTCACAAAATCCATAACGCACTTTCCCACAGAATTAGAAAGGAGGATAAGATCGGGCTGACTGAGCCCCACTAGCCTGAGACTGGGCACCCTATGCTATGAATCCATTATTGCTATAAAAATAATGGTCATCGGATAACTTATGATATGGAGCACTAGTCGTAGAATAAGAACTAGAATTGTTCCACTTCTTTTTAGACCATTTTCCAGTATCTCTACCACTCTATTTTTGACCTCTACCCTAATTTGAATACCAAAACTTCTTACTCTATATCTCCCTAATTTCTGCCTGCTTTATTTGTTTCCTCCTCGACTTTTTGCATATGCACAACAAGACGAGGGATATCCACATCCTTGTTCAACAAGGTGACCTTGATCTCTAAAATCAGATCATGGGATAAGCCAGAAGCAAACTTCTTCATCCTCTCTCTCATAAAAGACACAAGATCAGGAGCATGACAAAACAGCTGGTGAAACATCAAGGCATACTCCTTAACATTAATCTTGCCTTCGTTCAAATTCATAAACTCCTCAGCCTTTGCTTCCCTCAGCTCCTGAGGAAAGAAATGATCTAGAAAAGCACTTGAGGATTCATCCTATAGTTCCAAGTCTGCATCATCATCACTAGTTTAATCCTACTCCTCATACCACTGATATGCCATATACTTCAATTGGTATACAGTAAATTCCACACCCTAAGATTTAGAAGCATGCATAACTCACAAGATCTTTATTTCATTTATGAATCCTTCAGGATCCTCCTCAACCTCAGAGCCAGTCTAGGTCAGAGGATCGAGCTTCAAAAACTTCCCAACTCAAGTAACCTCAAAAGAACTAATAGTAGTACCAGCAAGACCTAACTGACTTGACGAAGATGTCACTAACTGGGTCGACATATGAATAGATCGGTAAAACTCAACATTAGAAACATCTCCCTAGGGTAGTGGGGAATCATCATCATCAGCCCGAGGGGCCCAAGAAAAACTGGTAGAAACTTTTAGAACTCCACATAAGGCAGTACAATCAGGAGCTAGATCTCTAGACTGGGTCAAAACTCTATAATTAGAATGAGCTCCATTGACATTGCCTCAGATAAGACAGAAGGGTTTCCACGTGCATCATATCTTCTTGGAGGTATTACGTATAATGTGAACAATTGGAGATTATATGAGGTTAAAGACCTTAAACTCTATAACCCAAAATTGAACAATAAGTAATGGAACCTTTCCTAAATGTCTCATAGGCTTTTCTTTATCAATATGACACTCTATACACCCATAAAAGATACTCTACTTGATACATCTTTGTTGATGCCCAATAACAAAAAACCTAGGCTTTGATACCATATTTGTCCCGACTCAAAGCAAGTCTTGGCTATGACAAGTTTCTTAAGTCCACTAATGACTAAAGACTACCCCATTTGCCTAGCCAAACAAGATATAACACTTCTAGCAGCAATTGAAATTCGAACATATAACAAGATAGAAAGAGTAATAAACTAAAAGACATCTTAAAATGTCAACATCAATACCCAATCCGTAGTAACATCCACAATGCCTATACTAATATGAATATAATCTAAGTCGGTAAATGCCTCCAACGCTGACAATAACATATTAATGTGAACTCTTTTATTCTAGTTTATAAAATAAAATGGAAGGAATGATCAAGTCTTCTCGAGACTTAAATCTCTCCACTTCACCACAAACAATCGACAAATCGAGTCAATCCATCTAGCACTATGCAGGAAAATTAGGATTGCCTTCAGACCCTGTATTGTGTGGGGATACATCATTCAGAGATTTTTAGTAGGTTGATAACTTGCATGAAACTCAGGGATAATGATAAATTAATGACAATTCAAAAATATAGTTCTACTCCATGTACATGTTCACATACATATGTGCATACATATATACATATATAAAATGCTAGGATAGGGAACAGGTCTTAACATGCACTTTAAACTTTTAGCCAAGATTATGTTGCTTAATCATCATGTATCATTACCCATGGGCTATATGGGCTCCAGCTCTCTCCCCTTGTTGGGCCCTAGTGTGTGCAACCATATGAACTAGAGAACAATCTTATATATATGCACGGGGGACTCGAACCTTCCAACCATATACTTAGGTGACTAAAGCACCCAATCAATTAATGAATTATGGGGGACTCAAACCTCCCAATAATATAATAAGGTGTACTTAAACCACCTAGTCTTAAGAAAAGGGACTCGACCCTAGGGCATTTAGATCCCCGCGCCGACAAACATAATTTCCAATTCTTGGTCACTGAGGACTAATACTTTCGTGGTGTAGGACACAACCCTATTTAAGTACCAGTAAGAATTTATCACACATTCCCATTCATTGAACCACAATCACATTTAGGTACATACTGTTGGTATTATTATTCAAACTACACTTGCAAGGTACCATTAATATGCCATCACAATTCCATGAATTTGGGAAATTAACTCCTTTTGTTCATTATTACAAGGTGAAGGAAAAGAACTCCCTTTGTTCATTAAATCAAACCATCATGTTTCAATAACCTCTTTAAATCATATGATTGTTTCAAAAATCGTTCAATATAATTTTACTCGTACTCAAAACCACTTTCACAAAATTGGGTTGGGGATATTACAAATTCAATTGTCAATATTCACAAAATTTAGGGAAATCATAATACCCTAGTTTATTCATCATACCCATTCATAAAATAGATTTAAAAACTACCATTTAAAACATAAACAATGCATATGTACACATGAAACACCACATAAATCATAATCATTCAAAATCCTCAACCCATGTTCCAAAACAAACACTAAAACCACATCCAAAATTATTTAAAACAAATTCATTGACAAAGTAATAGTTTGGGAAGAGCAACATGCATGAAATAGCAAGAGTTATGGAAAGAATTCTCCCTTGTGAGCTCTAATTGATCAACTTAATAGAAACCCTAAGTATCTTGCTTAAGAGAATTTAATAGAGATTAAAAAGTTATTTCCATTTTTTTTGGAGTGCTAATGTCACCCTAAAGGGTTTTAAGTTGTGGGTCATGTTTTGGGGAAAAGGGTGAATATCCAAAGTTCCAATAATTAAAAGATGAAAAATTATCGGCCGTGCCTACGTGTCATTATACGACTTGTAAGGACGCATTATAGATTATCACCCTGAGTCTTAGTCAAGACAATAGCTAAAAGACCTCTATCTGGTGAACCTGTGATTCACACTATACAACTCTTAAGATGACCTTATGACTCGTTGGATCCAAGTCATAGTCATGAAAGAAATAATTTGGGCACACACTAGTTTTTCTATGGATGGGACCATTCAACTCATTTAGAGTCTTTACGACTTGAAAGGAGCCATTAATAATTAGGATAGGGTCTTGGGCTAACTTTACTAGATACCCTGCGATTGGGGTCCTACGACCCACAATGACACCTTACGACTAATAGGGTGAGTAATAGTAATGACAGTGAGTTCAAAACTCAAAATTTTGCAATGGCCAACACCTGGGTTGTCACAGAATCCATCCATAGCACAAATACCGAAGTCAAATCGATTCCATAACAATCATAAGTAATCCATTAATGCTGGACTCAAACTAAAAATAATATTATCGTAGATGACGGACTCGAGTCGTTCTTAGTATCATTATTGTCAATCTCAAAGTGGTCTTAATATTGGTATTTATAAACTCAATCGAATCTTAATATCATAATTGTCTGACTCAAAATAGTGTTAATATCATAATTACCAGAGTTGAACCAAATTTTATATAAATTAATAGTACAAGTCTAATTATCAGCCAAAAATGTCTAAGTCTTTCCTAAGTCTCAAAATAATGAATGAGATAACAGGAAAGAGCCTCTTAGGTCTACAAGTAGCTATTATAATATTGGCCTAAAGTGGGTCGGATGGGGCACACTTCTAACCCTCGAAAGTCAATTCTAATCTAGCTTCTACCCCAAGCTAGACTAAGGTTCCAAAGTCTCACTACAAGGTGATAAATATGTCTTATTAAGTCTTAAGGTAGCCCTTCAACTCGAAGAATAGGTAGTTAGTTCAACTCTTCCTAAATATGACTCACTAACCGGCTATATTATTTAAATTTTGCAATTTATGTGATCAAGTTGTAATTCCCAGCCTAAGACTAGCATAATGTCATACCTATTGAATAATACAGCTCAATATATGAGAAGATTAATCCTAGCCTATCAGGACACCAAATAATTCCCAGTAAAGTCTACTAAATTAGAAATTTTCCCTTCCAAAAAGCCTTCGCATGATGCAAAGCTATAAAATTAGTTTTCTACACACTAGTACTAGAATAAAAATACCCATATTGCATTTTAATGCTTCGGATCCTAAATGATTCAAAATCCCATATGGCGCTTGCTTGCATAAATAAAAATTTAATGACCGTCAACACGTCTCCTAATTGGTACGGATCATTTATCCAAAAAAAATGAGTGAATTTTGTGCTCAAATGACACAATATTGATACTTAACAACCAGGGGATATAAGACCAATTTTGAGAATTAAATCAAGAATCATATGAAAGTATAGAAGGATTACGATGAAAAAGCAACTTTCCCAAGTTCACTAACACCCCATGATCACTCATGGATCAAAGTTCCAGTTTCCTAAGTTCTATAGGGTTTATTGGGACTTGGAGGAAATGGGAGAAAATCAGGTGAAGATGGGAATTTAATGCCCCTATAGTTACTGCTTAAGCGGGCACTTAACCGCTTAAGTGATAGATGTTAAAGCAATATATGGTCTCTTAAGCCACCGTTGCACCTAGCTAACCTCAACTAAAGTTGACAAAACATCACGTAAGTGATGTATACAAAAGTGGTCAGACCTCAAATAAAGCAATAGGGTTGGGTACCGTCTTAGCTTTAAAGAGACTCTTGCACCGCTAAAGCAACCAAAGGTCTTCTTAAGTGGTTGCACTAGATGAGTCCATACACTATATGAAACTTAGTTTTTTCCAAGTTCCATTAACCCCTTTGGGATTCGTTTAGAATCTTATAAATGCAGACAAACTATGCTATCTCATAAAATTAATATTTTAGAATCAACAACACTATAAAAATTTTCATCTTGACTTGTCTCGATGAAATATGGGCCTCATACCCAAGGGCCACTTTTACCAAAATCCATCCCATAGACTAAAATAAATTTGGTAGCCTTAGGACCCAAGTCAAAGGTCCTCCTATCCTAAAATCGACATTCTAGAGCTTGTGGAAATATCAAAATTGGCATACAAGGTCATTAACCTAAAGTTTGCACCCGATAGCCAATCCTTAATAGTGAAAACTTTAAAATAGAGAATTAGCTCTAAAAACCAACTGAACTAGTACCTAGTAACTGAATTGTAAGCTCCAACAAGTCATAAATAGCTTAGATCAACTATACAAAAGTTCTAAATAATGTAATGTGTGGAAATAAAGAAAATGATATTGAGGGTCATTACAATATCTACTATTTAAAGGACTTTCGTTCGCAATAGTAAAGGGTTAGGATGTACCTGTAGGCTCAAATGGACAGGGATACTGGGCCAGGATATCACTCTTGATCTTCTTAGTAGCCTTTTCTATAGGGAAGTATCTCAACTAAACTTTACCTACTAAACCTCCAAAAAGTGCAACCGTCTGACATCCCTGCTAATATGAGAATTACCTCCTCCATAAAGGTCAATCTCTTATCCAACTTAACTGAATCCCACTAAAGAACATGTGACTCATCGAGTATACAACTCTATAGAATAAAAACATGAAAAACTAGATAAACTGTGGAATAATTTGAGGGCAAGGCCAACTCATAATCAACCTCTCCAAATGTGTGTTGTATCTCAAAAGGCTTGATATATCTATGTGATGAAATGTAAGATAGTTGCACCACAAATTGAGTGACCAAGTCCCTTAGAGTCAATCCCAGGAAATAGATTAGTAAAGAATTAAGGAACCTAAAACTTTGTAGGAATTAAAGAACACAACGATTTAATGTGGAAACCTCCTTGCTCAAGGGAGGAAACAAACACGACTTGACCTCAAAAGCACTCAACAATCACATATAATCAAACTTTTTATTACAGACTACAATAAACCTAACTCTAGGATCCACTATTTTGGAATAATTCTATTACAAACCTACCTTAATAACTCTTCCAAGAACACACCTCATTCTGATTAACTCTAACAAATATTGAACTCAGGTAACTCTACCTAAGCACTCTAAAGAACACCAGAAAAAGCATTAATTTCTAACATGAGTAATTCGATTACAGACTCAAGACTTTACTCTAGAATACTCACTCTTTTAGTACATACGTAAGTCAAGAACATGAGCAATGTTGTAAAATTGATTTTTTTCCTCTTTACACTTTCTATATTCTAATTTAGTAAAAAATCACCAATTGAGAGTCATTTTTTTCCTTTTATAGTAAAATAATGATTAGGGTAGAAATCTGATTGGTCCAGGTGTCCTGATGGTACATATCTCACCTGCACGGTTTGTTACACTAGATGACAAAACTTTGCAGGCCATGTGACATTTGTATATTTCCATACAAATTCAGCGACCTGGTCCCTTGTTGTTAGCTTATTATCATTAAAACAAGATATAACAATTTCCCCCTATTTTGATGATGACAAACCATAAAACTTGACAACAAAAGTTTGAACATCAAATTCATTCACCTTATACATTTAGAGTGATTATCACTACTGTTAGTAAATGTCTCCCCTATCATTATGCACCATGATTCCCCCTATAAATATATCATGCAACATAGGGACCAGGTTCTTTATTATCAATTGATATTAAGAACTAATCCACTGTATTTTAATAATTTCCCTGTCAATATACTTGTACTCATCGATGTTTATTCAATTCATTTTTCAACCTACATTATTCAATATTCTTCCTCTATCATTATGCTATCATTCTTACAATCAACACTCATTCAACACATAGCCACTTGGTACCTGGTCCTTAACATATAATCATAGTCACCTTGTACCATCAATATTTATTCAACACATATTCACTGGGTACCTAGTCCTTAATATATCATTGTAGTAACCTGGTACCTGGTCCATAACATATCATGCATCACACATATACTTGATCACACCTAGTTCCTACCATATGAATTTAGTATTGGCTCTTTTAGCATCATTGCAAAGTAATAACAATAAACCAAGAATAAAATAAGCACAAGATGGTTAAATCATGGCCACTAGGGCAACACTAACATGAAGAATATTTTTAAAAAATAAAGAGAAAATAGATGAAACACACAACAAGAAATTCATTCATTGTTAACAAAGATCAGCACCATTACAATATACCAAAAAAATAAAATAATTGTCTTCAAAAACCATAATAGAAATTGGGACTAGAAATAAACATTGGAATGATAAACTGATATAGGGATGATAAAGCTCATGTAGAGGGGGGCTTGGGAGAGAGGCATTTGAGAAATAACTCCATTCGAGAAGCGTAAGCATCATGAGCATCCAACAAATATCTATGAGGGTCTTCACTTCTACATTCAGCCTTTGAACCTCACCAGTAAGATCTACAACCTTGCCTTAGAGCTTTGTATTTTTTGTTGAAAATTTTTTAATGGTATCGGACACCCTGAGGATAACTTCTGATTCTACATCTTTAAGTGGACTATCTCAACATCCTTAATAGCTAACTTTATCCTCATCTCTTCTATTTCTTTATTTAAAGACTTTTGAGTGGACAATAGCTCAGACCCTTGGGATGCAGTTCCCACCTTTCCTTTAATGTAGTTATTTTCCACCAATATTGTTAGACTAAAATTTTTTTACTGTTCTTGGAGTCCATTTACTCCCAACAACTCCAATGTTATCAAAAACCTTATTCAAGAAGAACCCATAAAGCATTTTATGTTTGCATTCCTTCTCACGAATGACCTTATGCATGTTCTCTAACAATAGAGCAGGCAGACATATCAGCTTAAATTTGCTCAAACACTTAATCAGTAACAATTCCACCATAGAGGAAATTTTTCTTTTCTCTGACCTGGGCAAAAGGATCTTGCACACAAATTCAAATACTAACTAAAACTCACTTGTGAGAAATTTCTTTCTCATACTAGCTTTGATGTTCCTCCTACCTTAGAAGCATAGATCATGAACTCGGTTTAGTATTGTTTCTTTACAACAGTCCTCACCACTATAATAGGCACATCTAGGATTTTTCCTAAAGACTTTTCATTTAGTCAGATTTGTTTTCCTTATGCTTGGGGAGTCAAGCTTAACCTGTCATTTGTGAAATCTATTATATAATAGAATTCTCTTACTTCCTCTTTAAAAATAATAGGAGTTGGTTCCTCGAGGAGGTGTAGCCATCCCTAGTGTTTGACATATTCCAGCAACTCAATAATGTTATGTTTCACATAAATCTTGGAATCAAACACATTTCTAGACAATACTTTTTGAGTTTTCAAAAATTTATTCCTTTGCTCTCTAGACCCATCCTTCTTTTCTACCTCCTTTCTTTTTCTTTTGGAGTCACAACTTAATTTTTTTTCAACAGCTTTTCTCTTCTTGGGACCAAGTCCCTCAGAGAATTTCTTGATTTTCACAATATGTGTTTCTTTTTTCTTCCTGCAGGGCTACATGAGTTCTTGCTGCAACAAAAATTTCTTTTCTTTTTTTATTTATTGCCGTAGTAACATTAGAATCAACGTTCTCATCCTCTCTAACCTCCAAAACTTCAACATTCTTCTCCTCCTCAATTATAGCATCTTGCTTATGTTTTCTTCTCTTAGTGGTCAAAGACTTGATTGCCATCATTGAATCCACTAATAGCTTCTTTTGAAATCCCCTTCTAGAATAAGATTTAGAAAAGTTTACATCAGAATCAATAATTTTATTCATGCCTTTACTGCCACATTGTTTTTTCAAAGGATAACTCAAAGGTGGTTCATCCTCATCCTCCTCATTTAGAGGTAGCATAATTTATCCATCCTTTGTAATATATCCTTTTCAACTACTATTTTCTCTTCTACACTAACAGAGTGTTCAATGGGATTATATGCAAGTAGAAATAAATTTTTAGCTACCTAATTTTATATTTCTGGAAAGATCAGACCTCTTTACTGGTATTTTTTCATCACACAGTTGGGAAAACATGGGAGTTGACTTAGAGGGAGTTGGGGAACTAGGCACCAGTAGGATTTATGAGAATTTTGTATTTTTTGGTTCTTCAAAAAATAGGTATTTAAGAGTCTTCATGTAATTTAGTTCTTCTAAGAAAGGAGGAATATTAGGCTGAGAAATTTCATGTTCAATCGGTGAACTAAAACGTTGATTTTAATCCTCTAACAAATTTGATTCAGCAAAAATTTTAATGGTTGACAATGTTTCAATAGGGAAAAACTCAATTAGGGGTTCTAGAATTTTAAGAGAGGATACAGAAGATAGAGTTGACATAGTTTCTTATTGAGGACTTAAGGATATGTCTTTTATGGATTTAGGTGTTAAAGGATCAGAAGTTTCAATTTGGGATTATTCTAATTGATTTTTGGGAGCTTTATTGACTTTAGGATCTTTAATGGGGGTTATGGAAAGGGGAATGTCTTAAAATTAAAGATTTTGTGAGTGAAAGAGAAAGGGAAAAGTTCAATTCAAGGATGAAGGACGATTGGAAATGATGATTTGTTTTAATTTTTGGAAGAGAATAAAATGATTTACATTTGGTTTAGTGATTTAAACGTGTTGACCATTATCATTAAAAATGTTCCTTTTTGGAATTACGCGCCTGACTTTAATTAGTGTGACTCTTCACATTACTTATGAAATGACAACTTTTCCTTAGATAAGAAAATATACATGGCTTTTTAGGCAGAATTTTATGATTTTTAAAGCACATTGATTTGGTACAAACCTGAGAGATCAGACCAAGTTCCTCTCCTTCTTGAGTGATTTCTCCATAAGTGTTTGCCTCAACTATTTTCCTTCAAAACTATTCCCAAGGGTGTATACCTGTAAAGGTATGGAACCGAGTTAGACCAATATGTAGCTACTTTACCAACCTTTCTCCTGATCATAAAAAATTTTAGGAAAAATAAATTATTCATTTAGTAGGACGGGCTAATTAAATCAATCCCAGCATCAACTTGTTTGTTTCAGTTCCCTACTTATTCCAAAATTCAATATCTCAATAGTTCTGAGGACCAGGTCCCACACTTAACTTCTTTCTAGTTGATGAATCTTCTTCTTTATTGCTTTAATATAGTCAGTATTTTCTAAGATTCTTTTACATTTCTGAGCTTAATTTGAGTTAAGAAAGCTGAGAATGTTAAGAAATTTCTATTTTGAGCTCTTTTTGGACTCCAGTCCTTAGAGGAGAAGTTAGCTTATCAAGGGATGAAAAGATCTATGTCTCCAGTTTTAACCTTCTAAGATGTGTTTCACTAAGACTAGGCCCCTATGAATTTTTACTAGGCCATTCTTGTTGTTCTTCTACTGGAGTTGGGTTCTGTGACTGTAATCCTTGCTTTCATCATTCATATTTTGTTCTATGTAAATTTTAACTATGGCATGCCACGGACTAGGTCCTTTGAAATCAACTTGTTCAACAAAGAGGAACTTACATATCCCAGCCTTCTATGTCATAATCAACATCATCATTTCAAACACTTAAGCAAGCTAATTCCCGTCAGCCACAGACTAAAAATCATCCACATACATATTTTGGATCCTCTTGACTTTGAGAATAACTTTTCTAGACTTCAATCTTGATAAAGTACAACCATCGGCAGAGCATTTAACCTTATTACCTTTGTTATAGATTTGAGACAATTAGAAGACTATACTTGAACCCAATCAAAAAGTACATATCTTCTATAGTTAGATGAGATTATTTTCTAAACATTCAAACACTATGGTTATATTCCTTGTTTACCATTTCAACATAATACACCCCTACCTTGATATGTTTTGAGAGAGAGAATACAGTTAGACCTTCTAGTCATAAGCTTCAAATATCTACTATTAATGAACCATTTCTGACTACAATCCCTATCTTCCACTTGTAAACAAAGTCATTTGATAGATTTGAGAACCCACTTGAGTTTGAGTTCCGAGTAGAAAGATAATGATGTGATCAAATATTTCTTGGCCCATCTAGGTGGAGAGTTCTTCTTCATATATTTAAGGATATTAGACCCTTAGGATATGAATTCTCCTTCTGGAAGTATCGAACACTGCTCCTTTTATCTCTATCCTTACTTTGACAATTTTACTTCAATTGCCAATCTCTTTCATAATAAGTGCATAGAGGTTTTTAGACCCTATTTCTAATACCATGAACAACTTTCAATTGAGACTTAAGTGATTGGGTTTGATATTGATATCCAAGCCCTTTATAATTATTGACGCTTTGAGTAGTTAAATTAGAAAGGATTTTAGTGGATGTGGTCCATTGTAGAGATTTGTTGAGTTCTTATCTTAGACAGACCAGGTCCCTTTCTAAATCTTAATTCTTATGGAGTTCAGTCAAAATATGCTTTTGAGAATCCTTCATCATTTTTAAGCTCAATTTGAAGCCTTGGGGCTTTCTTCTTCCCTGTACCATAAGAATTATTTTCTTTCTCCAGTTGACTCATTAAACTCATATTTTTATATTTAAACTTAGTAACTTGTTCCTCAATTATAGATATTTTGAGAGTAAAATCAATCAATTCAAGCTCGTGGTTCACTACTTTCTCTTCTAGAGCATTTTTCTTCCTTTTATCATCCACTTAATTTAATTTCTCTAGTTGACTAACTAAACTCAAATTTTTAGATTTTAACTTAGTAACTTGTTCCTCAGTTTTAGATATTTGTAGATTTAAAGCAATTAACCGAAGCTCCTAATTTTCTAATTTCTCTTCTACAACATTTCTTAGTAGTTAGTTCACACATAGAATCAATCAACATATTGGCTAGCTTCTTTATCTTTCTAGTAGAGTAGTTATCTGAGTTTTTCTTAGAGCCAAAAAGATTTACCTTATTTTTGTCTTTAAATTTAGTGTTTTCCATAAGAGCAAACCGAGAATCATTATTAAATTCACACTACTCCACAGCTAGCATAGACACATCTTTAGCTTTTTTAGCTTTATCGAAATCACTAGAAGAATCTCCCCATACTGCTAGGGCCTGCTTCACTGGATAATCAGCTGCATCCTTTCTTCTTTACTTACAAGGACTTGGTCCCTATTCTTTCCTTTGTTGCCTCTATTCTTGAGATATTCTTGCTAATTGATTTTGTGCATTGAAAAGTATTTAATGAAATTCATAGGACTTCCACATTTGTGACAAACTTTAACAATGCCTTCCTTCTTGCTGTTGCTTTCTCTTCTTTGAAAATGACCACTTTTCTTCATTACTCTAACAATTGTTTTGTGAAATAGGCAACATCATTGTTTTATTTACTTGAATGTGACTTAGAAGCTTTTAATGACAGAAACTTTTCCCTTTTAATTCCTTTTTCTCTTGCCTTTGCTGTTTCTTAATTTCATGTGTCTTCAGATTACCATTAAGTTCATCCATAGTGAGAATTTTTAGGATCCTTGCCTTGGTGATAGCATCCACTTTGCTTTCCCAGGAATTAGGCAGAACCCCAAAAAAATTTCTCTCCTATTTGTACAAAGGAATGACTTCTCCTAAGCAGTGCAACTCATAATTTATTGTAGTAAATCTTGTGTGCATCTCTTGGATAGTTTCTCTCCTTTTTTCATGGTAAAGGTTTCATATTGAGTAGTCAACACATCAAATTTTGAATCCTTTTGATCAGTGGTTCCTTCATGAGCAGTCTACAAACATTCCTGAATTTCATTAGTATTTTTGTAGGAAAAAATCCTATTGTATTCATCAAGCCCTATGCCACAAACTAGAAGTTTCTTGGCCTTTAATTTGTAATACCGCGGGAAATTTTTGGTTGAAATTTTGTACGTAAACATGTTGGGTTCTATATTCTAAAAAGAATTATAAATTATTCATATGGAATTTCTTAGATTATGACCCACCATTTCATAGAGTATCGAATAAGCTTTCCAACGATATGTGGATCATCCAAAACGGACACCCAAGCGACGAGTTATGAACATTCTGATCTAACTATGAATAGCAGGGAACAGTAAAACGTGCAGGAAAAAGTACTGAGGCCTGGCGTATTTTTTCTCCAACTTTAAACGATCTTAACTCCTTGTAGATAATGATCTGGGTGATCTACTATATATCAACGAAAATCTCTGCGAGTCCTCTTTCCAATGAAACTAGTTTCATCTAATTTTTTGATTAGAGTAAAAAGTTATGGTCGATCTACTTCAACCTATCAAAAGCAAATTTTTGGGTTAAATTCAAATGATCATAACTCCTCGTACACAATGATATGGGTGACATACTATATATCAATGGAAATATATTAGAGTCCTCTTTCTAATGAAATTGGTTTCATCCAATTTGGATATCGGAGTAAAATGTTATGGTTGATCTACTTCAGACTATCAAAACAGTCCACCAAAGGACAGATTCGAGAATTATTTGATTTTTAGGAGCGTTTTGGCCATTCCCCCTCACCCAAAATCCATCCAAACCCTATATTAAAGCCTATTAGAAGCATTATATATTATATTTCATCAAATTCCCTCAAAAAGAAAACCCTAATTCCCTATATCCAACTTCAAGAACCTCCAAAGTTCACCATTATTTCTGCAAATTTATTTAAGATTCTAAGTTCCTAGTTCAAGAACTCCAAGAACCATCATTCAAAGGCACGATTAACATCTCAAAAATGAGTATCAATCTAAAGTTCATCATTCAAGGTATGTGAGGTTTTTCAACAAGAAATCTCTTTCAATCTTGTGCACAAAAGTAATTTTCTTTACAAAGGCATGATTTTTACATGATTTTTATGAATTTGAAGCATGAACCCATATCTTATGATGATTATTATGAAATCTTGATGTTTATAATTTTGAAAGATGAATTTATATGTGTGGAGATATAAAGCATGAATCTTGAATGATATTTATCATGATTTTGATCTTTGGGTCGTGAATCCCCATTGAAAATTGTATTTTGTTTTGAGAAAGTGTATGTTATAAGCACGTTGATGTTGAATATTTGAGATATTTTGAATGATTTGACCTTTTGGTCTTAATTGATTTGTTTTGAACTCGAGTGTGAAAGAAATCCACAACGTGGTTGATTTTGATAGATGGAAAGCATGATGGCTCTCGATGTATATTTATATATTACTAAAATAGTTTTGTTGTGGATTGTCTTTGAAATTATCTGAGCTAAGTCCAGGAGAAATCTTTAGCACCGAGTAGGAGGTATAAAGCAACCTTACTTTCCTAGAACTACATGACCCCGTAGGAGTGAGCCTGAGGCTAATTTATATAGTGATCACTAGTTTGTGTTGATTTGATATCTATAGTCGTACTCTGATGGCAAGGTTAGGACGGCTCTCCCCAACGTGGGTTGTACGTTGGACTCCATGTAGCTCACATGGTTTATATCGGTTATAGGATCTCCGAGTGTATGTGTGTTTCCTTGTGTCTATGTTGAATAGTGAAGTAATTTGAAAGTGGAATTGTGAAAGTTATTCTTTCGAAAGATTTAAATGATATTTACATTATGAGAATTGATATTCTTGATGAACTAAAAGTGATCGACGAATTATATGTGACTCTCATGTGTTATTGTACTTATTTCATCCTCTCATGATTATGATAATTTTCTTCGTGCTATGTGAGTCTTTCATACATCCTGCATATTTCTTATAAATATTTATGATGATGATGTTTATACAACTTTATACACCCCCATATACTTGGTTCCTTTCCATGGTACTGACCCATATCTTCGGATGTGGGCTGCATTTTTGCAGTATGTAGGTTCTGGTGCTTAGTTCCAGCTTCGACAATGATTTCTTCAAGCATGATGTTCTACATCCTCTGTCGTGATGAGTCCTCATGTTCCGAGGATGTGATGTCTGATGTTGGTTTCATGGAATTATTTACATTTGATAACTGAGTATGAGTTAGTTGAGAGATGTCTCAATGGCTCATTGGTTTTATTGATTTTCTTAGAGGCTTGTCAGACCAGTATAGATGTTGGGAGTTGACTAATAAATTGTATTTTGTTATCTTTCTAAGATTCTTTTATTCTTGAATGGTGATTACTCTATTGATATTTGAGGGTTATTTATGGAAACCCCATTGATTCGTGTTGAACTAAATGAAAATGGCTCAAAGGGTTAGTTTGGGGCTACTCATAGCCTCAAGCACCATGTGATGCTCCATGACCCATTTTCAGGGGTTACAAACTTGGAATCAGAGCCTAAGGTTTTAAGGTGTCCTCGGGAGTCTGACAAGCATCCTAGGAGTCTGACAAGCCACGTTAAGTAGAGTTGATCATCGGTGTGTAGCGCGCCACATCTATGAGCAAGAGGCTACAAGACGTTTTAGGAAAAAGTGTGATTCTTTCTTTTAGAAGTCTATCATGCTTAACGTGTCTCTCTTTGCTATTGATTCGTGCTCTCCTCTTTCATAAATATGCCTCTACATCGAGCAAGAAGAAATAATGATGGTCATCAACCTCAACCCGCTAACCAATTGAATGAGAACGTGTCTCATGCTGAATTTTAGGTAGCCTTTCAGGCACTGGACAAAGCTGTTACTGCAAATATTCAGGCCAACCCGGCCATGGCTCCACAACAGCACGGAGGTGATTCAGCTGCTTCCAGGATCCATGACTTCATGCGGAGGAATTCGTCGGAATTCTATAGGTCCAAGTCTAATGAGGATCCATGGTTGTTTTTAGAGAAGGTGTGGAAGATTACTCAGGTGATGCATGTATCTGAGGAACATAGTATGGAATGGTTGCGTATAGGTTGAAAGACCTTGCTTATGACTGGGTTGTTTCTTGGAGGAAAGGTAGAGGTAAGAGAGTTATCCCTACAACTTGGCAAGAGTTCCAGGATGTATTCCTGGATAAGTTTTTCCCTTTGGAGATGAGGAAGGCAAAGGTGGAAGAGTTGATGAACCTGCAATAGGGCTTTATGACTGTTAGGAAGTACTGTCTAAAGTTCAATCAGTTGGCCAAGTATGCTCCTAACTTAGTAGCTGATAATTGGGCTAGTATGAGTAAGTTTGTGACTGGAGTGTCTAGTTATATGGTTAAGGAGTGTAGGTTTGCTATGCTGAATAGTGAGATGAATCTTTCTAGGCTGATGACTCATGCCCAACAGATTAAGGCAGACAAGATTAAGGAGAGAGATAGAATAAGAGGGAATAAGAGAGCTAGGTCCGAGCAGCACAGATAGGGTTAGACTAAATCACAGGGTGGGAGTCTCCCTCAGTATCAAGATCATTCATCTATTCCAGCACCGTTATCTACTAGTGCTCCCATGCCTAGAGGTAGGCAGGAGCAAGGTAGTAAGTCATATGCATCCAGGTCCCAGTACAGTGCTGGCAGTAAGCCAAATCATCCTCTGTGTCCTAAGTGTGGTAGGGCTCATTCGGGTGAGTGTTGGGGTGAGAAGAGGGGTTGTTTCAGGTGTAGTGACATGGGTTACAGAGTTAGAGATTATCCACAGGATGGACAAGGGTGTCGTGACTATCGCCCTCAGACCCAGACTCAGACTGTTAGTGCTCCAGTTCCAGCGACTCACCCAGCCCCAACTTAGGGCACCTCTTCTAGCAATGCTGGCGGGTAGTGCCAGAATAGATTCTATGCTTTACCGTCCCGCCAAGAATAGGAGGACTCTCCCGATGTTGTTACTGGTATGCTTCGTATATTTCAGTTTGATGTGTATGCTTTGTTGGATCCTGGATCCAATTTCTCATATGTTACACCTTTGATTACTATGAATTTTGAAATGAGTCCTGAGATTATTCCTAAGCCTATACTAGTTTCTACCCGAGTGGATGATTCAATTGTTGCCCAGAAAGTGTATAAAAAGTGTCCTGTTACCGTTCTTCATAGAGTCTTGTTGGCTGATCTGATTGAGTTAGAAATAGTAGATTTTGATGTGATTCTGGGTATGGACTGGTTGTATTCTTCTTATGCCTCTATTGATTGTCGGACCCGAGTGGTCAAGTTTCAGTTTTTGAGTGCATCCGTGTTTGAGTGGTTTGGGAATTTTGTGTTACCCAAGAGTCATTTTACCTCTTACCTCAAAGCTAGAAAGCTTATTTCATAGGGGTGTATTTACCATTTGGTTAGATTTAAAGACACTAAGTCTGAGACTCCAACTCTCTAGTCTGTTAACGTCGTCAATGAGTTTTCTGATGTCTTTCCAGATGATCTCTTAGGGATACCTCCTGATAGAGAGATAGAGTTTGGGCTTGATCTTCTTCCCGATATTTAGTCCATTTCTATTTCTTCTTACCGTATGGTGCCTACAGTACTTAAGGAGTTGAAAGAGCAACTCAAAGATCTACTAGATAAGGGTTTCATAAGGCCCAGTGTTTCTCCTTGGGGTGCTCTTGTGTTGTTTGTGAGAAAGAAAGCTGGCTCTTTGCGTATGTGCATAACTGAATAAAGTCACCGTTAAAAATAAGTACCCCCTTCCGAGAATAGATGATTTGTTTGACCAATTGCAAGGTGCAAGTTATTTCTCAAAGATAGACCTTCGTTCTGGCTATCATCAACTCAAAGTTAGGGAGTGTGACATCCCAAAAACTACTTTCCAAACTCGTTATGGCCATTTTGAGTTTCTTGTTATGTCTTTCGGGTTAACTAATGCCCCAGCAGCTTTTAACGACCTCATGAATCGAGTGTTCAGACCATATATGGATATATTTGTCATAGTGTTCATCGATGATATACTGGTGTACTCCCACAGTGAGGATGAACATTCTGATCATCTCTGAACTGTCTTGCAAACCCTTAGAGATCACAAGTTATTTGCCAAGTTCAGTAAGTGTGAGTTTTTGCTAAGGTCAGTTGCTTTTCTGGGTCATATCATTTCTTCTGAGGGTATTAGAGTTGATCCCCAAAAGATCGAAGCTGTTAGAAATTTGCCTAGACCTATTTCTCCAATTGATATCGAAAGTTTCTAGGGTTTAGCTGGCTATTACCGCTGTTTTGTTGAGGGTTTCTCCTCTATAGCGTCTCCTATGACTCGATTGACCCAAAAAAAAGTGAAGTTCTTATGGTCCAAATCTTTTGAGTAGAGTTTTCAGGAGTTGAAGACTCGACTCACTTCAGCCCTTATTTTGACTTTGCCTGATGGTGTTGATGGTTTTGTGGTGTACTGTGATACTTTGAGAGTTGGGTTGGGTTGCGTATTGATGTAGAAGGGTAAGGTGATAGCTTATGCTTCTAGACAGTTGAAACCCCATGAGAAAAATTACCCTACCCATGACCTTGAGTTAGCTGCTGTTGTGTTTTCTTTGAAAATCTAGAGACACTATTTGTATTGTGTCCATGTTGATGTTTTCACTGATCATAGTAGTCTGCAATATGTTTTTATCCAGAGAGAATTGAATCTTAGGCAAAGACGATGGTTAGAATTGTTAAAAGACTATGATATGAGTGTGTTGTACTATCCGGGCAAGGCCAATGTTGTGGCGGATGCCCTAAGTAGAGTGTCTATGGGTAGTGTTTCGCATGTGGTAGAAGGAAAGAAAGAGTTGGCTCGTGATGTACATCGTTTGGCTAGATTGGGGGTTAGGTTGTTTGCCTCTGCTGAAGGTAGTATAGGGGTTCAGAGTAACTCCAAATCCTCCTTGGCTTCGGAAGTGAAGGAAAAGCAATACTTAGATGCTAGTTTGGTCAGACTAAAGGAGTCAGGCAAAGACCAAAAAGTAAAGGTTTCCTCCCAAGGGGGAGATGGTGTGTTGAGATTGCAGGGTAGATTATGTGTCCTGAATGTTGATGATCTGAGACAGAGGATTATGGCTGAAGCGCATGGGGTGCTATATTCTATTCATCCTGGTGCCACCAAGATGTACCGAGACTTACGGGAAATCTATTGGTCGAGTGGCATAAAGAAAGATTTAGCAACATTTGTAGCTAAGTGTGCAACATGCCAACAGGTTAAGGTTGAACACCAAAGACCTGGTGGTATGATGCAAGAGTTTTGTATTCCCACCTGGAGTGGGAAGAGATAAATATGGACTTCATGATTGGTTTATCTCTTTCCCGATACCATCTTGATTCCATTTGGGTTGTGGTTGATAGATTGACTAAGTCTGCTCATTTCTTGCCTGTTCATACTTCATATACTACTGAGGATTATGCTATATTGTATATCCGAGAGCTAGTCAGACTGCATGGAGTTCCCTTGTCTATCATTTCGGATTGGGGTACTCAGTTCACTTCACAATTTTGGAAAGCTTTTCAGAAGGGTCTTGGTACCCAAGTGCTTTTGAGTTCTGCTTTTCATCTGTAGACCGATGGTCAAGTTGAGCGGACCATCCAGACCTTAGAGGATATGTTAAGAGCTTGTGCACTTGACTTTAAGGGAAGTTGGGATGATCACTTACCATTGATAGAGTTTGCTTACAATAACAGTTTCCACTCTAGTATTGGCACGACTCCATTTGAAGCCTTATATGGGAGGAAGTGTAGATCACCCATAGGTTGGTTTGAGGTGGGTGAAGCAGCTGTGAGTTGTCCTGATTCGGTATTTGAGGCTATACAAAAAGTTAAGTTGATTAGGGAAAGGTTGAAAACGGTGCAAAGTCGTTAGAAGTCATATGCGGATGTTAAAAGGAGAGACCTTAAGTTTGAAGTTGGTGACCTAGTGTATCTGAAAATTTCACCCATGAGGGGGGGTGAAGAGATTCAAAAAGAAGGGGAAGCTTAGTCCCCGTTATGTTGGTCCTTAGAAAATTCTTAGCCATGTTGGTAAGGTAGCTTATGAGGTCGAGTTGCCTTCCGAGTTGTCCTCGGTTCATCCAATATTCCATGTCTCCATGCTTAGAAAGCATATTAGCGATGTTGTGGTAGTGGATTCCTCTGTAAGTGCTGGCATTCAAGAAAATCATTCTTTTGATGAGATTCCTATTGAGATTCTTGATTTCAGTGTCCGAAGACTAAGGAACAAAGAAGTTCCCTTGGTCAAGGTGTTGTGGTGAAACCAATCTGTTGAAGGTGCAACTTGGAAAGCTGAGGCGGATATAAGATCCAAGTACCCGGACCTATTTTTTGCGAACTTCGATCAAGCCGAAGGTACCGTTCTTTCCTAAATCATGCACTTTTGATAAAAGTTGCAGCAGTTCAGATGTCATTTATTATGTGTTCAGCTGTAGTTTCTTGAATTTATACATTCTATATTGCATTCGGAGTGAGAAACGATGTGGTGATGAGTCTAACAAATGGTTTCAGCTGTATGCTCTATTCCCTATCTGATCTTAGCATGTCTAGCATCATTCAAGGACGAATGTTTCCAAGGGGGGGATGATGTAATACCTCGGGAAATTTTTCGTTGAAATTTTGTGCGTAAACGTATTGGGTTCTATCTTCTAAAATGAATTAAAAATTTTTCGTGCTGAATGTCTTATATTATGACCTACCATTGCGTAGAGTATCGAATAATCTTTCCAACGATATGTGGATCATCCAAAAAGGACACCCGAGCGACGAGTTATGAATATTCAAATCGAACCGTGAATAGTAGTAAACAGTAAAACGTGCAGGAAAAAGTACTGAGGCCTGGCGTATTTTTGCTCCAACTTTAAATGATCATAACTCATTGTACATAATGATCTAGGTGATCTACTATATATCAACAGAAATATCTACGAATCCTCTTTCCAATGAAATTGGTTTTATCCAATTTTTCTATCGGAGCAAAAAGTTATGGTCGATCTACTTCAGCCTATCAAAAGTGAATTATTGAGTCAACTTCAAATGATCATGACTCCTCGTACACAATGACCTGGGTGAGATACTATACATCAACGGAAAGATATGAGAGTCCTCTTTCTAATGAAATTTGTTTCATCCAATTTGGATATCGGAGTAAAACGTTATGGTTGATCTACTTCAGACTATCAAAACAGTCCACCAAAGAACAGATTCGAGAATTATTTGATTTTTAGGGGCGTTTTGGTCATTCCCCCTAAACCAAAATCCGTCCAAACCCTATATTAAATCCTATTAGAAGCATTATATGTTATATTTCATTAAATTCCCTCAAAGAGAAAACCCTAAGCTCCGATATCCAACTTCAAGAACCTCCAAAGTTCACCATTAATTTTGCAAATTCATTCAAGATTCCAAGTTCCTAGTTCAAGAACTCCAAGAACCATCATTCAAAGGCTCGATAAACATCTCAAAAATGAGTATCAATCTAAATTTCATCATTCAAGTTATGTGGGGTTTTTCAACAAGAACTCTCTTTCATTCTTGTGCCCGAAAGTAATTTTCTTTACAAAGGCATGATTTTTACTTGATTTTTACGAATTTGAAGAATAAACCCATATCTTATGATGATTATTATAAAATCTTGATGTTTACGATTTTGAAAGATGAATTTATATGTGTGGAGATATAATGCATGAATCTTGAATGATATTTATCATGATTTTGATCTTTGGGTCGTGAATCCCCATTGGAAATTGTGTTTTTTTTAGAAAGTGTGTGTTATAAGCACGTTGATGTTGAATATTTGAGATATTTTGAATAATTTGACCTTTTGGTCTTAATGGAGTTGTTTTAAACTCGAGTGTGAAAGAAATCTACAACATGGTTGATTTTGATAGATGGGAAGTATGATGGCTCCCGATGTATATTTATATATTACTAAAATTGTTTTGTTGTCGATTGCCTTTGAAATGATCTGAGCTAAGTCCGGGAGAAATCTATAGCACCGAGTGGGAGGTATAAAGCGACCTTACTTCCCTAGAACTACGTTCCCTCGTAGGAGTGAGCCTGAGGCTGATTTATATAGCGATCACTAGTTTCTGTGGATTTTATATCGATAGTCCTACTTCGATGGAAAGGATAGGATGGATCTCCCCAACGTGGGTTGTACGTTGGACTCCATGTAGCTCACATGGTTTATGTCGGTTATAGGATCTCCCAGTGTGTGTGAGTTTCCTTGTGTCTATGCTGAATGGTGAAGTGATTTGAAAGTGGAATTGTGAAAGTTATTCTTTCGAAAGATTTAAATGGTATTTACATTATGAGAATTGATATTCTTGATGAACTGAAAGTGATTGACAAATTATATGATGACTCTCATGTGTTATTGTAATTATTTCATCCTCTCATGATTATGATGATTTTCTTCGGGCTATGTGAGTCTTTCATACATCCTGCATATTTCTTATAAATATTTATGATGATGATGTTTATACAATTGCATACACCCCCATATACTCGGTTTCTTTCCATGGTACTGACCCACATCTTAGGATGTGGGTTGTATTTTCTCGGAATGTAGGTTCAGGTGGTCAGTTCCAGGTTCGACAGTGATTCTTTAAGCACGCTGTTCTACATCCTCTATCGTGGTGAGTCCTCATGTTCCGAGGACGTGATGTCTAATGTCGGTTTCATGGAATTGTTTTCATTTGATAACTAAGTATGAGTTAGTTGAGGCATGTCTCAATGGCTCGCTGGTTTTATTGATTTTCATAGAGGCTTGTCAGACTAGTATAGATGTTGGGAGTTGACTAATAATTCGTATTTTATTATCTTTCTAAAATTCTTTTATTCTTTGATGATGATTACTCTGTTGATATTTGAGGTTTATTTATGGAAACCCCATTGATTCGTGTTGAACTGAATGAAAATGGCTCAAAGGGTTAGATTGGGGCTACTCGTAGCCTCAAGCACTATGTGATGCTCTGGGACCCATTTTCGGGGCGTCACATAATTCTTCTTAACCTTCCTTCTATCTTCATTATCATACTCTCTCCTACTTTTAACAACCATTCTAGTTATGTCTTCTTATTTGACCTCTCTAACTAACTTATAAGGACCATCAAGTATTACATCTATCAGCTTACTGTCCTCAACCATAATGAATTCATACATCCTTATTTTCCACCACCCATAGAACTACTAATTAAATTTAGGTGGTCTAGTGGTAGATGACATTCTTGTTGATTAAGTGGAGCAGCCATACAACTTATGCCTCATAATCCTAAGTAGAAAAAATCTCGTCACTAACTCCAAATTATTAGTGGGGTAGTTTCATTGATGAACCTTCAGCTTCCTCGATGCATAAGCAATTAATAGGCCCTGATGTATTAAAATACAACCCAACCAAACATCATCGGCATCACATTATATGATAAACCCCTCACCTTTAAGAGAAGAGTCAATATAGGTGTGGAAGTCATAAAAACCTTGAACTTCCAAAAGCTCGACTCGAACTTCACAAACCACTACAAAGGAACCTCTTTTTGAGTTAATCTAGTCATCGGCGCTGCAATAGTAGGAAAACCATCAATGAAACCCTTATAGTAGCCAATAAAACCAATAAAGCTATGAACCTTAATTGAGATATAGGTTTGTTCTACTATCAAATAGACTCAATCTTTGTTGGGTCCACCATAACAATTCCAAGACACCACATATCCTAAGAATGTTACCAATTCTAGAAAGAACTCATACTTTGAGAATTTGAAAAAAAACATAGGATACGATCATCAAATGTTGCATATGCTCCTCCCTACTTCTTAAATATACAAGTTTGTCATTGATGAACACAATCATAAAAGAGTAAAAATAATGTCAAACATGCAATTCATCAAATCCATGAACGTAATTGGGGTGTTGGTCAACACAAAAGACATCATCAGTAACTCATAATAGCCATAACGAGTCCTGAAGGTTGTCTTAGGAATGTACTCATCCTAAATCCTCAACTATTGGTAATTGGTAATTGGTAATTGGTAATTGGATCTTTGGTCAATCTTAGAAATATCGTCGCTCCTAAAAGCTGGTCAAACAAGTCATATATGAGGCATAGGATATCTTTTTTTCACAGCCACTTTGTTCAGCTCCCTATAATCGATACAGATATGCGAAGAACCATCATTTTTCTTTACAAAAAAGATATAAGAACCCCAAGGCGACACAATCATCCTAATTAAATAATACAAGATAAATAGCTCGATTCTTTTGGGATTTATGCTTTAAGGACCAAACCTAAGGATCCATGACTTGATTATCCCAAAGAAGAAAATACGTGATTTGAGGATAGCTTGGAGCACAAGAAATATTTTATTTGATGATGTCATCCTAAAGAGTACTGATCCATGTCTCATTTGGATGATAAGATTGAGACTATGAGGTCGACAAAGCCATGGGAGAGCATGGGCACCACATAGGTCCAATTTTCATTATTTTTTTTTAGGCCACTTTTTGGCCCAAGTTGTAATAACGTCCTTTTGGCCCCTAGATATCTAAGTTTTCCTTCATTTTAGATAGTTGATGAATGATTTTCTGAGATATACTTGCGAGTGTTTTTAATTGAAGCTTGTTGGGAATGTTATGGATTTGTAAGAAACATGGGTTGCTCAGAAATCTATTCTCGTGGGGTCCTCATCAGAGGTTGGTTTTTATCGATGATTGATAGAAAAGTATTAGGGTTTAATATACCCTTTGGTTGTCCTCTCTTTATCGATTTATGTCAATCTATATATCTTTCCATTCCTTTTATTTCTTTTTGTGTTTGTCTCATTTTTCCCTTATTTCATGTTTTTGTGTTTTTTTCACTTTTTGTATTTTTGCTTTGTATCATTTGCTTTCAGAGACGATCTTGATTTCATTCCCACAATGTAAATCTTGGGTCTCGTTATGTTGAAAAATCAAAAAATGACAAAAAAATTCATTATTCCTATTTTTGTCCTTAGGTCAACTTTTGAGTTTTTGATTTTTGTATTTTTTTTTTGTGTTTTTTTGGAATTAGACTCTTATTCTATAACACTATTTGAGTCAAAATAACAAAGTTAAGCTTATTCTAGTGAGATTTGAGTCATCTACCATTGTTGGAGCTTAAGTTGAAGAAAACATGAAGGTGCGTTCTCAAATCAAGGATTTGTTGGTGAGAATTTGAGGTTAAAAACATTGGTACTGTATTTGGGAGTTCCAAGTGAGCTTGGAACTCAAGTTTTAATAAATTTTGAGGTCATTTGCTTGAGGGTCCAATTTTGGGTAGTCTTGTGTTCTTCATAATCTTCATATTTTATTGTAGAAGAACATTCAAAAAGGTTGTGTTTAATCCAAAAAGGTGCAAAACAAAGGTTTTTGTACTTGTTTATTCCTAGGAATATTCCATTCTTCATAAAGAAGAAAGGATAAAGTTAGCATCTAAGGGAAATATTCAAAAAGAAGAGGGGACAAGAATAGAGTACAAGGGGTGACCATAATCAAATTCAAAGTTTCTTGAGCTTGAACAAGTCATTGAGGGTCCTCCCAAACTTGTTATCAACTAAGTGATGACCTATCACACTATTCATCAAATAAGTGAAGACATATCACTCTAGTCATCAAATAGGTGAAGACCTATCACCCAAGTTGTCAGCTAAAATAGCACCCAAACCCCTATTCTGCCTAAGATTGGCGATAAAAGTGACAAGCCATCAGCTAAGTGACGACATATCAACCAAGTCTTAAACTAAGTGACTAATTTATCAACCTAGTCGTTAGCTAAAGGCAGCCCCAAACTTCTACACTGATTAAAGTTGACAAAAAGGTTGACAAGTTATCAACCAAGAGACGACTACCATCCTAGTCGTCAACTTAGTCATCAACTTGCACAAAATATTTGTAAGCTTAATTTTGATTTCTAGTTTCTTTTCTTGATTCATAAATGTCTTTTCTTTAATTTTTAAACACTAATTAACAACTAATAATTGGTCAACTAGTTGATTAATTGGTTCTTAACACATTTTCTTTTTTATTCTTTCTTGTGTGTGTTTTTATTGTTTCTTTCTTCGTCAACTTCATTGAGTCAAGTCTTTTACTGTTACATTAGTCATCCATAGTTTCTTAATATCATTTTTCCATGTATTTTGATACTCTAATAGATTCTATCAAAGGAATGTGATGAGAATGGAATGAGAAGTTGTCAAACATCGATCATGGATTGGAAAGTATGGAGGGTAAGTTGGCAAACCTTGGGGGACACTTAAAGACCTTTAATCCTATCCCTCTACCCCATGTCCAAACTCCCTTAAACCTACCAAATGGTACACAAGGTCCACAAGACATTTTTCAACCAATCCAAATCCAAATTCAAAAAAACAATTCCAACTTGGAGCCTTTATTACTTGCTAACCATGATGCTAGAATTTTACCTAGCACCACTCCTTCATTTTTGGTAGGTCCATGAACAAATAATATAAAAGAAGGATGCAGGGAGAATGTCGTATGAAAATGAGCTTTCAAGCCTAATGGAGTTCATACCAAATGATCTAAGCTTAGGAGGTAAAATGATAAGTTGACAAAAGAGTTGGATTCAAGGACAAAGCATCTTCAAGAAAGGGAGGATGATACAAGCCAAATTGTCTCCACTCTTTTGGGATCTATGCTTCAAGGACCAAACCTATGGATCCATGAATTGATCATTCTAAGAAAGAAAATACGTGATTGAAGGGTAGCTTGGAGCATGGGAAAAGCTATATTTGACGATGCCATCTCAATAAGTATTGAGCCATGTCATGATTGGAAGATAACATGGAGACTACGAGGTCCACAAAGCCATAGGAGAGCATAGGTGCCACATAGGTCCCATTTGCATTATTTTTTCTCTTGGGTCACTTTTGTGCCTAAGTTGCATTTAGGGTCACTTTTGGGCCCAAGTTGTAATAAAGAAGTATTGGACTATAAATAGCAAGGTTTTCCTTCATTTTATATAGTTGATGAATGATGTTTTGAGATGCACTTGCGAGTGTTTTTAATTGAAGCTTGTTTAGAGATTTATGAATTTGCGAGAAATGTGGGTTGCTCGAGAATCTATTCTCATAGGTCCCTCTTAAGAGATTGGTGTTTATTGGTGATTGATAGGAATGTCTTAGGGCTCAATATACCCTTTGGTTATCCTCTCTTTACCGATTTGTGTCAATCTATCTATCTTTCTACTCCTCTTATTTCTTTATGTGTTTGTCTCATTTTCCCCTTATTTTCATGTTTTTGTGTTATTTTTATTTTTGTATTTTTTGTTCGTATCATGAAACCCTTATCCAAAAAATCCTAAATTTGAAAAATTATCTCCTTAAGATCGACAGGATCCATAAAGTAATATTCCATAGAAATAGGTCGGTTTTTAGGTGTAAGATCAATAATAAATACAATATCACGCTCAGGAGGAAAGACAGGTAGGTTGGCTTGAGATACATAAGAAAAAACATAGACTATAAGAATAGAATAGAGTGAATAACTCTTTGGATAAACATTAGGAATATAAGTAAGATAAGACTCACAACCCCTAGATATAAGTCTCCTACACCGAACCTAAGAAATAATCCCTATTAGTGTGTGGCTAATAGACTCCTGTCGTACAATCGGGGGTATATCATGCATGGCTAAGGTAACACTCTTGGTGAAATAATCCAAAATCTTATGTGTATTGACCCTCTAGGTAATTTACTCAATTTATATGAACTTTTAGTGTTTTGAGCCTTTCCACAATTAATGTAGGTCATTTATGACTTGCTGAAATTGTCAGTTTGGTTATCGAATAGTTCGTTTGGGTTTTAGGATCATTTCTATGTTTTAGAGCTTTCATTATTTAGGATTTGGTGTCATGACCTAAAATTAGAGGGTTGTGATTGCACTTGTGGTGACGAACCTTGACAAGTAAGTATAATACCCCAACCAATACAAATAGGGGAAAATGCAGAAATACCCCTAAGGTAAGGCTTCTAGAATGAAACAGAACCATATAAGTATAATAATTGTGGAAAGAAACATAACAATGCAGCCATAACTCCCAAAACCAAGTTTCAACAGTATAAGAACATATCTAGTACAATTCAAATAAAAAAGAAATACATTAGATATCCAAATACAAGAGAAACTCTATCTCTGAAATAAAATTAAAGACATAGTCTGTAGAGAAAGATAGTAGAATACATCTAGACGTTCGAAGGTCAAACACTACCTTGAAGGTACCAATATCACCTTAATCAACCAAGTTAGGGTGCACTCTAACTAGGACCTCTATCGAAAGGGCGCAGTAGGCGTGTGGACAGTCCACTTGTACTTAGTAGGTATCATAGGCCGACTGAGCAATGAGTAATTCCACGACCAACCGCATGATATATTTGCACAACCAACCACAATTATATATTTCCACAACCAACCCAATGATATACTTCCACAAGTACATGAGCCAATATCCCTTTATTATTTCCAACATAAGCCAATATCAGTTCATTATTTCCAACATGATCCAATATCCGTTCATTATTTCCACCATTTATGAAATATCATATGATTCATATTCCAATAAAGTATTAATATAACACAATACACCAATGTTACCACAATAGGCATTTTAACAACATTGAAATACCTTGACTTGGAAACATAAAAAAATTCTCCAATTAATGTCATTGGGGCGGGTACGACTAGGGGCACGAGTCATATACCTTGGATATGAGTTGAAAACTTCTTCCCCTCCCATATCCTATCCTAGTCAGTATGGTGATGGTTAATCATTTTCCTAGTTATGAGTGACCCCCTCCTCAATCGTACCCTAAGTATACTAGTCGTACCAAACTTGATCGTATAGAGGGAAGTCCTAACTTGAGTGGACTATTTTGGGTATGGATTGTGTATATGAGTTAGGGGATGATTTGTAACCTATGGATATAACTCAATGGTATTTTATCATACCATTAACAGTATCGTTCACCTAGGAAAAGTCTAGGGTACGAGTTAGGGTACCTCTCATACCGTAGGGTATGATTCATAAGTTGATTCTTACCCCTACACGGGTTTATTTTACAGCTTTTAACAAAGCATATTGTGGTCATTTACCATGATTTAATACCTAAGTCACTTAACTATATAAGTTTATAAGGCATCCTTAAACACACTTTTAGTGGATCAACTATCCAAAACTCTCTCTCAAGCATAATTTGTGAAGGATTGGAGGCTAAGGTTCAAGGGTGTCCTTCTAGGAGCAATGTAAAGTCAATTTTCTTCGGTGAATCAAGTTGTCTAAGGCTTGTGTTTCTTATCCATGTTAAATAACTCTAAATCCATGTATTTTAAACTTGTATTAGTTAGTGTACATAGTGATTTTTTAATCAAATATAAAGGATTTTGTTTCCTAATAATGAATAATATTGAGTTTTTCTTAGACTTACATTTATACATGTTAATGATAATAATTTTCATATATGGGTACTTGCTGTGTGAGGTTAACATGAGGGTATTGAGTATCCGTAACCTTGATGATTTCTACCATGAAAATAGCCTTGTTAAAGGTATGCACATATGGTGTTTGTGGAAATGACTAAGCAAATTGTCTAGTCACATGTAGGTGATGTTTTGAACTAGGAAAATGGACCAATATACATGAATGATATGTTAAAAGTATTGTAAGCTATGTATTTTATAATTTATGACCATGTTGGGTTAATTCACTAATAAGGGGTTGAAGTCCCCAAACATGATAATGTATTTGACTTGTGTTTTAAACTAAGTGTGGTGAGAATGTGGTATAAGATGGCAAGTAAAATTTTAATAGTTATTAGGGTCTTGATGACCATAAATTGAATGGTATGATGGATTTAATGAAGGCAATGTCCTATTGAAATGGTTGATCAATGAAGGCTCCGATAAGGATCATAGGGTCATATATAGTGTTGAATTAGCTATATGTTTAAAGTCCTTAAGTGTTGTATGGACTGAATGTTGATGCATAGGAAAAGTGTTAAAGTCCCAATGTTAACTAGTGATAGTTGTGATGGCTTGAGGTTGAAGTCCATTACCTTATGGAATAGATTGAGGTTGGATTCCCTTGCCTAATGAAATTTCTTGAGGTTAAAGTATCTTGCTTAAAGAGATTTCTTAAGTTTGATGTACCTCTCCGAATGAAATGGCTTGTTGTTAGAGTCCCTTGGCATGAAGTTAAAGTCGTTTGTCTAATGAATGGGAATGAGGTTGAAGTCTCTTTCCTAGATGAATATGTGTGTGGTTAAAGTCCCTTGTTTGAATGATTGTGTATGTGATTAAAGTCCTTGGCTAATGAATATGTGAGCATGGTTAAAGCCTTTTGTCTAATGGTATGTGATTGTGGTTAAAGTATTATGCCTAAATAGAATCGCCGAATCTAAGTCTGGAAGGTTGGAGTCCTCCATTTCTTGTCTAATGAATGAATTTTCAAAAATGTTGTCAAGCATTGATTACTTGGTTAGTATGTGATATACCTATATGTAAGGATAAAGTGTATGAATATGATTGAATATGATACATTAGCGTGTTGTTGAATAATGATGCTACTTTATCCTTATCCTTGAGTTATATGCTAGCGTTCCAACCGCTAACTGTCTCTTGACGTTATGTCCATACGTGACGTAGGGACTGGAAGATCTTCTCTTTCTGTGCAGTGATTAGCTGAGCAAAGCGGTTCATACGTTGACTCCAGAGTGGTGAGGTTCTTTATTTCATAAGACATTCATTCTTGGGCTCATATCTTTAGACTTAATTTTATTTTATTTAGTATGGCTATTGTCGGGGGCTTGTCCCGACATATACATTTCTAAACATCGGTCTATATAGAGATATTATGGATGACTGTGGACTTGGGTATATTGGCTAATGTGTTGATATTTATGAAACGGTTAGATATTACTAAGTTACGACTTCTAGTATTGTTTACGCTATCTTCTTATGCGGTCGGGATTCAACCAACCCTTGAGATTGATGTGATGATTGAGATAGGTTATCGATCAACCTCCAGTTCATGTGGGCTTGAGGTGCCCATTCGATATGGCCCGATTTTGGGTCGTGTCAAACATAGTACAATTATTCACATATTTTTTTAGGTTATCAACATCACATGGAAACCACATGGTTATAATATCACATAATATCTCAAATTCAACCATTACATCTGATATAGGCCCCCACACGGGCATAACATAAAAAGAGACATATTTCATGATTAGTTCCTACCTTAACATGCATTTTGTAAAAAATTAATTACCCAGCCTAAGTTTGAAAGAGTTAAGCCATACCTACCTCGAATGCCCAAATCGATCGTCTATACTTTGATCCCAAAGTCCTACTCTTTAAGAATAATCCCGAATTCAACTAAACTCAAGAATTATGGATTCTACACATCAAAACTAATCCAACAATACCTATATTGCCTACTTTTTATTTGGGTTCAAAACGGACCCTCGAGATCAATATTCAAAAAACAAGGGGAAAATCAGAACAACATATTTTCCATGTGTTTAGGAATCTAATGTTGAAAACCCATGTCAAATCGAGTTTAAAAACAAGGTTCAAATCAAAGAAAAACTATTTTTAACCTTTACTGGGTAAAATCTTTGAAATCCGTCAAAATCCAATAATCCAAGTTGTTTTGAAGGTTAAATTAAGAAAAATAAGTGATTATAGGATTACAAACATGATTGAAGTGAAAAGCAGTGAAATTTGGAGATTAATCATGTAATAAGATTTTTGGGGTTTTGAATAATAAATTAAGAATTAGAGTAAGAAAAGGATGAAATCTCACCTTAAATCCATAATAGAATCAAGAAATAGATGTTAATCTAGTTTCTCAAGCACCCACAATCTTCACTTTTAAGCTCTCACATTATTTTAGGGTTTATCTCTCAAGAGACAAGGTGGAAAATGGGCAAAAACATGACCAAAGGGGCGTATTTATAGCCACTTCACGTATCCAGGTAGTGCTATCTCACTCCCTGGTATGCAATTGAACTATTTGACCTAAAAAGTAGATATTGTGATTGCAATCACCCCTTGTGTGATCGCACTATCCTCTCCGACACCAGATATTTGTTGAAACTTTGAAAATTTTCCAAGCTTTCACTAATGCCTAGCTATTCACTTGGAATTTGATTTATGAAAATGAACTATGTAACCTCACTAAATTCGACATTCTGAACACGTTGCCGAAGTCAGATTTTCAAAAAGACATTATTTTTCAAAGTTGGCCCTTGAAACCCAAAATCAAAATTTACAAAATGGGGGTTGAAATGAGATTAAGAAGCTGTAAACCAAACCAAGCATGTTACAACCCTAACATCGACATTTTGGATCTATTGGCGTTGTTTGTTCAATCATCCATCTCATAGATCAAATAGATAACAACTTAGGTCCATAATAAAACTCTCGAAGCCACCAAAAACAATAATATCACATAAAAGGCACCAAAATTCATCGGGAACCATGCCAATTACCCCACACCCCATAATACCACAAAGCAACTACCGAGATGGGTAAAATAATCATTTCACACAAAAGCATATATTTCACATATTTCATCAAATTTTTAGGTCGTTACATCATCCACCACTAAGAATCTAATTTGACTTCAAACTAAGGAAAATAAATACATGAATCAACAAAAAGATCGAGATAAGAATTACGCATATCAGACTCGACCTCCCAATGCCACCACTAAACCTTAACAACACAAATAACTCTAGAGTGCAACCATCTAATATCCCTAGCCAAAATATGGACCGACTCCTCAATGAAACACAAGCACTCATCAAATTTAACCAACTCCCAACAAATGACATGAGACTCATCAGTAATGTAACGGCGAAGCATAGAAGCATGAAAATCTAGATGAATGGCCGATAAATTATGGGCAAAGCCAACATATAAGCTACATCACCAACAGTCAAAGAATCTCTAATGGACCAATATACCTGGGTCAAAGCTTTCCCCTAATCCCAAATCTCATCACGCCCTTCAAGGGTGAAATTATAAGGAAAATATATCCACCTACACTATATCACAAGGAACGAAGCCTACGATTATCATAGCACTTTTTCCTACTCCGAGCGGATCTAAGTCTATCCTGAATGATCTGAAAAGCAAGTCCATACCTCGAGGTCTAACCTTAAAAACATCAAAACAACAAAATGAAAAGCGACAATGTCTATCATACAATACCTCAAAAAGAGCCATATCAATACTAGAATGGTAGCTATTATTATAAGCAAACTCTGCTAAATCCAAATGCTTCTTCAACTGCACACTAAAATCCATCACAATATCACAGAGCATATCCTTTAAAACTTGGATAATCTGCTCTAAATAACCATCAGTCTGGGGGTGAAATGCTAAGCTAAGATCAACTCGAGTGCCTAGCTCATCTTGAAAAGTCATCCAAAAGTGCAAAGTGAACACAGAACCACGATCAAAAGTATAGATACCAGTACATCATTAAGTCACACAATCTCACAAAAATTGATATGGGCCAGTCTCTCAGCACTCTAAGAGACTTGCACAAGAAGGAAATACAAAACTTAGTCAATCGATCTATGATGACCCAAATATTATTATATCATAGAAAGTGTGAGGTAATTCAGTCATGAAATCCATGGTCAACCGCTACTATTTTGACTCGATAATGGGTATCCTCCGAAGAAATCCTCTCCTCCATAACTATTTCATATGACAACATTTATCTTATTCTTCCATCTACACTCATAACTATAGCTCTAGTAGTCACCCCAGAATTTCACAACAAAGGACATTTACTCTTTCATCTAAAACATTACTACGCCCCTAAGGTTACACCATCCGAACATAATAAAGGTCACTGAGGACCTAGAGTATAAGCATCAAGAAGTACGGGGGGTTATTTCTCAGTTACACCTTCTATTTGTCATACTACCCATAAAGAGGCCTGCAAAATAAGATATGGTACAATAGGCACAAGGTATCCAAATCAACAACTTAGATTATAAATAAAGGATTACTCAAACATAAACATACTATAATACGAGTCCCTAGGACTGGGCACCAGAAGCAACACGACTGCATATAACATTAGTAATGTAACATAATATAGAGATTCATATTAAGGGAAAAAGGCAAGGATTTATGCTTGAAACTACCATTTTTTAGAACTAGGCATGACATAAGCCATAAATATACGAATCATAAGTGTCACTACTTAGATCTTAAACACTTAGAAGCTAGGATTTTTAAGAACCATTATTGCCTTTGGTTCGGGGCTAGAATACGAACATGCACGTCATGTAGAGTGTAAACTGTAGACATAAGTACTATTAGAGTGTGTGCAGCAATAGTAGAGTGCCCTCTTTACCAAAATAGGAGAGAATTGTTATAATAAGACTAAATTAACCCTGACTTTCCCTTCAAGTACGCCGCTAGGAATAAATTTAATATTAACCCTCGATCTCTATCTCACTACACTTATAAACACGACACTTCACTCTAAGGGGTGTCATTATGGACATGTACTAGGGAGACTTGGCTCTCTAATATTTAAAACCTCATCTATATAGATTCTACCTAGGCTCCAGTATATCCTCACAAACTCCATTCCCTAGCCCATTCAATGACTTAGCCCTAATCAATCAGTTCAACATGGACATCTGACCTATATATCATAATTCTCCAACTCTTATATTCCCTAAGTCACTAACCTTATTTCTTCTACTCACTATACGTAGCCTATCAATCTACCCTTAAAAATTTTGCATTGTTATCCTCAGACTAACATACTCCTTTCACCCAACATCCACATCTAAGGTTCAAACATAGTGTCTATCAACCATCAATCAGTACAAATTGAGTACCCCACTCAAAATATGAATATATAGTCCACCACACGAGGAGGCCACCCTAAATTCCATATCGACCCGCTTGTAAGCTATACATAGCTCGGGAAAACCACCCCCTTATGCACAAAAGAATAAAAGTGCCCCACAGAGAAATGCTAGGGCAAACAAACCCTTAACATTAGGATACTTAAACTGAACCTTAAGATCCTCCAACTCATCTGCAACCATTGTATACTAAAAAATAGAGATAGGACGAGTGTTCAGAATAAAATCAATTCCAAACCCAATCTTCCTATCAGGGATGGGGGGACGACACCAGAAAGGTTTTCAAGGAAGACCTCAGGAGATTCACTCACCACAAGGATAGAATACAAAGAAGGACCCTCTAAGTTAGAATCTTTAACTCAGATCAAATGGTAAAAACACCATTTGGACTTTAATTTCTGGGCTCTAAAATATGATATGAACCCCCCTCCTTCGAAACTAAGGAACTACCCTCCCACTCAATAACTGACTCATTAGGGAATTTTAAAGACAACTATATCGGCATGATAGCCTAGAGATGTATAGCACGAGTGCAACCAATCCATCCCTAATATGACATCGAATCTCATCATATCTAATTTAAACAGATCCACCATGGTTTTATTACTACAAACAGATACCACATTCCCCCTATAGACTTTTCTAGCAATCACAGAGTCACTTACTGGTGTAGACACAAAGAAAGGATCTGAAATGCACTCAGAACTAAAAGCAAAAAGTGGATCCCAGATCAAGTAAATAGTATATATCATGGGAAAGGATTTTAAATGTACCAGTAATGACATCAGGTAAGGCCTTAGACTTTTGTTGGGTAGTAAGATCATAGGATGGCCCTAGCCAGTACCGAGGCTTGAAGTAGCACCCCTTGGTGTAAGAGCTAGAGAAATGGAAATTGGTATCCTATTTACCGCAGCGGCAATCCTTGAGGGACACTCCTATTGTATGTGACCCAACTGACCATAACTAAAACATCAATTCCTCCCTTTATAGCAATAACCACGATGCCACAGACCACAAAACCAGTAGAGAGGACAGGGTAAAGCTGACTAAACTCTCCCAACCCAAAATGATATTCACCAGGAGACTGAGGATAGGGAACACTAATAACCACATGGGAACGCCTCAAATTCTATTTCTCAGACCACTGCTCACCACCTATACTACTATTTCTATGACCCCTCCCCAAGTGTAAATATTGTGACTTCTTGCTCCCCCTATTTCTCGACATTTTCTTTTCCTTCCTCATACTAATAGGATCATACTTTCATGACAAAGATGTCACTATTTGGGTTAATAGTTTAGTAGAACATTAAAACTCAGCATTGGTTATATCTCCTTGGGGTAATTGAGCATAAATATCACCTTTCGGAGTAGGGTTAGTGAAGATCGATGGAACTCCACGGGGAAAATCAGAAGTAGTGAACCTTGATCGGGTTTGTACCCCATGTGTTAAGTGAGATCCATCCACATTGTCCTCGGTGCGATGGATGAGTTTCCACAAGGTTTAGATCATCAGAAAGATATGATCTTAAAGGCAAATAAAAAAAGATTTAGGGGAAAGTTCAGGACCCTAGACCCTATTGCCCAAAAATCAAATAAAAAGAAAGTGAAACATTTCAATATGTCTTGTTTCCTTTCCTATATAAGTGTGGTGTGCTATATACCCATAAAAGAGACTCTACTCAACATGACTTTATGGACACCCTATGATACCGAAACCTAAGTTCTAATACCATCTTGACACGACCTGAACTAAGGCCTTATCATAATGGGCATCTCAAGTCCAACCAGGATTGGAGACCAACCTTGATACCCAATCCAACCAACCAACATATACCCTGATTCGAATGAATTCAAAACATGTAACAAGATAGATTATTTAATGACTTTGGGATAAGTCTACATTCGAGACAAACCCAATAAAGTAAATTCACCCATAGCCAACAAACCAAAGCAATAACCCAAATCTATATTATAATCATCCCATACCCAAGTTCATAGTTGTCCACACAAAGCCTCTTAATAATATTCAAGAATATCTACTCAGAACATGCCCCCAACCATAGCACAAAACAAATGTTGAGGTTATAGTAAAAGCATAAGATAAACAATAACATGAAATGGGCCTTCCAAATAATAGAAGCTCAGAACTTTATTCTGACTCAAGTAGCCCCCGAACCACCAAGTTACTAAGCAGGAGGTGGGATAGTATAGTGAATTCCTATATCATATGGGGATACAGTGCCCGTAGATGGTTTAGCAAGTGAATTCTAGCATATACTCAGGAATAAAGATAAAGTAATGCCATTATTTAAACCCAAAGTAAATAACAATATACAATCACATACATATATGCATATATACCATATCAGGAAAGGGAATCGAGTTAAGCATGTATTAAAAATCATTAACCTAGATTATGTAGCTTTACTATAATGATCCACCAATGGGCTATATGGGCCCAGTATTATCCCCTGGGTGGGCCTCAATGGCGTGTAGCTGCACGAACTGGAGATACCATGGATGGCTGGGGATTCTCTTATAACCTTTGCCCTCTATGATACATGTGTACATGTATATACTTAGGGTATTGTCTTGTGCCCCACTAGTACATGGTCATCAACACCAATCCTTATGTCGGCAAATATGATTTTCTAGATTTAACTTTTTGGACACACACCTTTACGACTAGCTATCATATCACCCATTATTGCCCAATTAAATTATTTGACATATAACCAAACCATCAATTCCAAGAGTCAATTAGTAAGGCCTTTATTAGTGGTATCATCATACCGACTATAGCTTGAAAGCAATTTCATTAGACAACATATAGGGGATTCCCATGTACCCTGTAGACTACATTATAAAAATCACTTAGGGCATTCTAGTTTACCCCACAAGATTTTCAAAAAAAAAGTCATGGCCACCAAGGCCTTTCCAATTAATTTAATACCAACCAAACCAATTTAGGTTCCATTACCATATTGTGCAATATAAAGATTTCAATAATAGTCAAACTATGTGACAAAATATTATCACTGGCATTTTGTCAAGCATATTTGAGGCATATTGTTCCAAAACCAAAACCAAGTACAAATTTACAATTCCCAGGCAACCACATGTTCAAACCACAATTATAACTTGAAAGCCATAAGAAAAACATGGAAAAACATTATCCAACCAAGAACAACCAAAACCCCCAGAACATATTTCAAAACTGAAAATAATATCACAATTAAAACATGAAAAACCATTCATTAAAACATGAATTTAGTTGAACTAACAATAAGGGAGGAGTAAGATTCCTTACTTACAATGATTCACAAAGATATCTTAATCCTTAAGCCTCTAGATGATCACCTTGAATAAACCATAGTCCAATCTTCTTGTGGGAGTTTAGAGAGAGTTTTAGGAGTATTTTATCTTTCCAAGTGACTTACGAGAGGCCACAAAGTGTTATAAGACGTGGGATCTTATGGTTTTTGGGGTGTAAAATATCAAGAATACCCTCAGCTTAAAATCTAAAAAATTAACGCATGAGGGTATGACTAGACATACCAAACCATACCCATAACACATGAATGGTCTCTTCACTTGAACCGTAGGCTGCAAGATGGACTCCAATACTGTCCAACATATGACAATAAGGTCCAACTCATATCCATAACATATGATTGGTCCTCTCAAACCATACCCTATGTAGCCTACCAAGGGCTTGAACACTAAGAATCATACAAATCTATAACCTATCTCATACCATCTAATACGACTTATATGATGTCCACTGATACCTTGGATAGAAAAAAACCAAAACTACACTAAGTAACATACGACCAAAGGCTTGAACACTGAGAATCATGCAAGTCCATAACCTATCTCATACCATCTTATACGACTAGTATGATGTCCACTCATACCTTGGATAGAAAAAAACCAAAACTACACTAAGTAACATACAATCAAGACCCCTAGAGAGTAACATACATATGACTAGTAAGCTCAAGTCATATAATGACTAGAGAGTTCAAACTCAGGAAATCTCTAAGGGTCAAAATTCAGAATGTTTCATTAATATCATAATTGTCGAACTTGAAATGATCTTAATATCAATTTATGGTACAATTCAAATTATAACTTTGAAATGTCTAAGTATTTTCTAAGACTCATAAGTATAAATGAAATGGCATAAAAGGGTCTCTTAGGTCTATAAGGATCTACTTAAAATATTGACCTAAAGTGGTCTAGAGAGGGCCCGCTTCTAACCTCAAAAGTACATTCTAAGGAAATTTCCACTCCGAGATATACAAAGGCCCCAAAGTCTCTTTGTAAAGTGCTAAATAAGTGTAATTAAGTACTAAGGTAGAAATTTAACCTGAGAAATGGGTAGTTAGGTCAACTCTACCTAAATACAATTCATTAATCATCTAAATACTCTAGATTTTGCTAACAATGCAATAAAGTCATAATTCCTAACCTAAGACTAGCATAATCTAATCATATACCATAATAAATCCCAATCTATAAGGAGAGTATGACAAGCCTACCTAGATGCCAAAGAAAGCCCGATAAATTCTGCTAAATAATATACTTTCCCTTTTGAGTAGCCTTCACATGATGCCACACTATCAAAATAGCAATCTAAATATTTTTATGAGAATAATGATATCCATATTGCATTTTAATGCTTCGGGTCCAAAATTTAAGTTAAAATCCCATATGGGACCCGTTTGTAGAAATCATAATTTTGAAACCATCTATACCTCACCTTATGCTCAGGGATAATTTACCCTAAGAATGAGTGAATTTCTATCTCGAATGGTATTAAAATTTATCCTTTAAGAAACTTGAGATTTAAGACCAATTCAGAGGATTAAATAAAAAATTAGATGAAAACTTACAAGGATTATGGTGAGGAAAAAACTTTACCGAGCTCACCAATACCCCATGATCACCCAAGGATCAAACTCCCAATTTCCAAAGTTCTTTTGGGTTTTATTGAACTTGGTGTAATTCCCCGAGGGTACCTCCTGGATGTTACATGGTGCTTAAGACTATGAATAGCAAATCTAACTCGTGATATCTACTCAGCGCCAAACTCTCATAAATGTAAACTTAAAACATCAGCAAAAAATGAAGAAAAACATAAAGCAAAATTCAAATAGATGAATAATCTCAGCTAAAAAATCTATAACATGATAACCTTCAAATCTGTGGAAACTAAAACAAACATAATCTAACTAGTCTTGACAAGCCTCTAATCTAATAATGGAAGAGCCACTGAGATAGAGCCCTGTTGATCAAAACTGATAGCTAACTAACTAGAATAACTCTATTAAACATCTACAAACATCAAAAACTTGGGCTTTGAACTATAAGGACTCACCAACTATCTGATTATAGGAAATAGACATATATATGATCAGTACATCTGGAATATACTAAGTATATTGGGTTGAGTTCATAAGTAGAACTGATCCAATGCATAATCATAAAATAGCATGCTAAGTGTAAATAGACTTACCAAGAGACTGAAATAAACTGAGAACTAAAATATATTAAAACATGAATAACAAAGCATAATATGATGAACATGGTGAGTTACTACACTAAATTTTTAAAACAGTCTTGTCTGTGGGAGATTATCTTAAATGACTTAAACCATGAGAGCTAGCTGACCTATGATGAGGAAGGTTGTTCTATCCTTTCCATTGGAATAGAACTTGAACTGAACTGGAGTGTTCACTAAAATGAATCCATATTGGGCAAGAGGTATGCATTTCTAGAGAGTCCCCTAAACCTATGATAGCACATAGTTTCTAGGAAATAGAATTCGATGAACCCACACTTTCCTTTCAGAGCTTAATGCTACTCTCGTAATATATATACCATATGCTCATACTAATGAAATTCTCATTAAAATAAGCATATGAGTTTATAAATTTAATAGTCAATCATGCTTCTACTATTAACTCATAATCATGAATACTTTGTGAATTTCATACAATGTCTGAGATTGTAAGACAAACTGAAATCTTAATCATACTATAGTAATCTAAGATAGTAAATTTGAACTTCTTGTAAACTGAGAGAGTCATGATAAATTCATATGCTCTTATTTATAAACTAACTGAATCAAGATAAAAATCATGCATATTTATCAATTCATGGGAATACATGTCAAAATACTAAAATTCAACTCATAAGAACAATAATGTAAAAAAATTGAGTAAAGGTAGATTCTTGTGCTAACTAAACTTCAAATCAAATGATAATGTTATAATTTCAAAAACATGGAAATTGGGTATGAACCCTAAGTAAAATCTCATAAATTAAATTCAAAAACCAAAGTTTTTGGACGTATTGATGAAATAATATCCTTGTTCAAATCCCACATTTCTAAATTTCTTGACTTGTTGAAGGGAACTTGAATTTAGTGCCTTGGGAGATAAATTCTTAGAAGAAACCCTACCTTTTAGTTATTGGGAGTGGGAGAGAAATGGATTTTGTTAACTAACTAAGAAAGGGGCAAATAATGCCTATTTTATCTTTTAGGCCATGAGTAGGGAGTTTAAAGAGGAGAAAAGACCAAAAATCCCATCACCCTTAAATGAATAAAATAAAGGTTACACAATTTTTACCCCTCGACGTGGAATGCTTCTTATCGTGGATACTATTCTCCATTCCACGCCGATATTACGGAGACTATCCTCCATGCCATGGAAATATCATGAAGGCATACTTACTTCATGACATTCTAATATCACCAAGGGTAACCTTTATGACACAACAAAAATGCAGAGACTTACTACCTTCGAATTAGAAAATGACCCTGAACCTCATCTAAAAATTTCAAAACTCTTCTGAAACACCTATTAACATTCATAAACATATTTTAAGTAAAAAAATTGATCTTTCAAATATGCAAAGGCCAAAAATAAATGTTCAAAATTTTGAGGGTGTCACATTATCTCCCTCTTGGAATTATTCATCCTCAAATAAGAACTAGGATGAGGATTTTGGGAAAAAGATGACATTTCCTCACTGAGATGATAACCAAACTTATTACTAATTCATGTACTTAATAACTCAAGAATGCATGATAGGATTTGAAAACACTTTGATAGTGATAGCTCCATGGGTAATAATGATACTATTGAAGCCCTAAGAAGACCTTCGTCAAGGCCTCAAGCTCAGATTATTGGGCTTCAATATGAAATCAAGAAGATTCTTATGATGGAAGAAAAGATCAATATTGAGTCCAAGAATTATGGAGAATAATGTTCAAAGTGATTGCACATATTTCATGTTTCTAGTCCAAGCCCACAAGGAAGAAGTTTGGGCCCATATAGGTTTTGAGTAAATTGTGAAACTTTTCCTTATTTTCTTAGGGGAGAATTTCTGGGATTATTTTTACATTCTTTCCTATTCTTAGTAGGATTTTATTTATTATATCAATAAAGGTAGATCCGAATCCCATTCTATTTAGGATAGCTTTTTCCTAGTCCTAGATAAATTTGATAAAGGTAGATCTCTATCCCATGCTATTTGGGATAGTTTATTTTCCTATATATATGGATGTATTTTGTTATTTTTAAGACAACATTATTATTAAGTGAGAGTTTCTCTTATTTACACCTTTGTGTATGGCTACTTGGGATTTATCTTGTAACCTTATAAGAATGAATCTTTAGGAGGTAAAATTAATTATTAACTTGATATCTTTGGTTTCTATTAAAGTTAATTAAGGAAGATGATTAGTCTTATACTAATTTTTTCCTTTAATTTCTTCGAAATAGGGTTCTAGATCACCCTTGGAGCTAAGTTTTTGAATTGACTCTATTAGAATCATAATTAGTCTTAATCCACTAATTTTGGAATACTAAGATCAACTAGGGTTTTTATCACTTAACCTTAAAATTGGGGATTTATTCTCAAAATTCATCTAACTTTAATTTTTTGTCATTAATCTTAGGGTTTTCACTTCCTCATTATTTTCTTGCCTATTTACGTAACATGATTCTTATCAAGAGCTATTAGGTAGGTTCTATAAAGGTTCAGTTCTTTATAATTCTTGGGAGTTTTGTATCCCCCAAAACAAATCTCTTTACTTTTTCTCTTTTAGTAGATTTAAAAAAAGGTTGCTTGTAAATGAAGAACTTCAAAATCTAGAGTATTTCTTGTTTTCCAACATCACGAAGAAAAATCAAGAAGAGGGGAAAATTTAGATTTTTTTTAAATTTATTTGGTCATTTTTCTTGTCTCACGAAACCTAATCCATCTAAGAGCTAGTAATTTCTTTTTCTCTCTACATCTTACTTTGAAAAGTAATTTCTACTAGTGGGGTTAATACATAAATCTTAAAGGAATTAGTCAAAGGTTGTAATTTGAGTCAAAAAAGGCAAGAGTGAGATTAAAAAACTCAACTTGAGAGATTTATTTCTTTAACTTTTGGAGATGTCTCAAGAGGATACTGATGTTGGGATGCAAAAAGAATGACATAACCAGGGCACATAGATGGATTTTTGCTTGACTCAATGCGTTAGAGGTCACCCAAAATCCTCCTAACATGGGTGAACATGGCTGATATAAAGAGATTGTATGAAAACCCGATGACTCAAGTTAGGAGACAAGCGGTGCAAGCTCCCTAGTTCCATAAATATGAGAATCCATTTGGCAACTATGATGATGCACTGGAGGAAGCTAAACAAAAGAGAAATGAAAAGAGAACACCATGAGCTAGGGTTGAAGATAAAAATATTATTAGCATTAAGATGAAGATGCTTGATTTTAAAAGAATGAGAGATCCAAACTTATATCTTTTTTGGGAGAGAGGTGGAAATTATCTTTAATAGTTATAACTACTCTGAAGTTCTGAAGGTTCAACTTTTTGTAATTGAGTTTTCAGACTATGTTGCTAGTTGGTGGAATAAATTTATAAGAGACAGATTAGACAATGGAGGGCTTCCTATTATAACATAGGACGAGATGAGGAGGGTTATCAAAAATAGCTTTGTTCTATCACACTTTCAAAGCGATATGTATAAATACCTTAAAAATTTGAGAAAAGGCTATATGTCCATGGATGTTATTTTAAGGCTATGGATATGGTTGTGATCCATGCAAATTGTAATAAGGAAAAGGAAGCCACTATGGTTAGCTTTATTAATGGGTTAAATAGAGAAACTGGCAATGTAGTAGAATTTCAATAATATGTTGATTTAGACGAGTTATAGAGTTGGCTACAAAGGTAGAAAAACAAAATAAAAGGAAGCAGCAAACTAGGTAATAGAAAAATTAGTTTACTATAACTCCAAGGAAGCCATGGAAATCTATGAGGATAAAATTATGCCTAAATTATAAGATGATAAGGGCAAAGGTAAATTGGATGCCAAATATGAAGTTAAAGCTTTTAACTCTAAAACTTATACTCTTTATAGTGCTATAAAATGTTACAAGTGTCAAAGGATGGACATAATATATTGAGTGTACAAATAGAAGAGTTATCATCATTAAATAAAATGGGGAATGTGAGAATAAAAAGAGTAAATTAAAAGTAGATGAAGAGGAAAAAGAAGAAGAAGGTGTTGGGAGTAAGGGCGGAATCTATGTAGTTGCTCATAATGAATGAATATTTTTGGGGGTAGTTAGGCATCTTTTGCACATTAATATGGAAGAGCTTGATAAGGAACGGAGAGAAAATATTTTTCATACATGATTTGGGATAAAGAGTAGAATTTGATTAACGATTATCTACAATGATAGTTGTGCTAATATGGCAAGTGCATATGCAGTAGAGAAATCAAGAATTACGTGCATAAAATGTAAGGAAAATTACAAGATCCAATGGTTGAATGAATGCAAAGAGATCAAGGTGAGAAAACAATGGTTGATTTCCTTTTCTATTGGAGAGTATTCTGATGAAGTTCTCTATGATGCTATACCAATGCAAGCTTGTCATATTTTGTTGGACGATCCTAACAATATAATAGATATGCCATCCATGATAGGAGGAGAAATAATTATTCTATTGAACATAAAGGGAAGAACTATATTATTGCACCCTTAACTCCTTCCCAAGAGTATGAAGAGCAACAAAGATTGAATGAAACAATTGGAAAACATTGGAAGAGACAACAAAAAAGAGTAATAAAGAAGAAAGAATTGGTGAGATAAAAGAAGGCATGGGTGAAAAAAATTATTTGTCTTTTGAAAGCCAAAGAATATTTACTTGTGAAAAGATAGGGGATGTCTATTATCCTACATACTTCTAGGGAAGTTATGATCAACACTAATGATTTAACTCCTTCATTTCCTAGTGTTGTTTCAAGACTTTTGTTAGATTTTAATGATATATTTATTGAGGATATACCTAAAGGTTTACATTCTTTGAGGGGAACAGATTAAATTGACTTTTTGCCAGGATCATTACTTTTGAATAGGTCCTCTTATAGAAAAAGTCCTGATAAAATAAGGGAACTTCAAAGACAATTACAAGAGTCGCTTGAAAAAAGATTTATGAGAGAATGTATGACTCCATGCCATGTTTCTGTGGTCTTGGATCCAGAAAAGAACGACACTTGGAGGATGTGTGTAGGTTGTCGTTCCATTAATAAAATAACAGTAATGTACCATCATCCTTTTCCTCATCTAGATGATATACTTGACCAATTTCATGTCTCTAATATATTTCCTAAAATTTATTTAAAAAGTGGATACCACCGAATCTGAATGAATCCGGGAGATGAATAGAAAACTGCTTTCAAATGGTTTGTTTTAGTGGTTTGTGATGTTGCTTGGATTAACTAACGCACCTAGTACTTTCATTAGGTTAATGAACCATATATTCAAGGATTTTCATGGAAAATTAGTGGTGGTAAATTTTGATGATATTTTGACCTTTTCTACCTCTCTTAAAGAAAATTTAAAACCCTTGAGGTTAGTTTTTCAAGTGCTAAAAGATCAACAATTATATGTTAATCTCACAAAATGCACATTTTGCATTGATAAGGTAATATTTCTTAGTTTTATTGTTTGCTCAAATAATTTTGAAGTTGATGGAAATAAAATTAAAGCAATAAAAAAATGGCCTACACCTAAGAGTGTGATAGAAGTTAGGAGTTTTCATAGTCTTGCTAGTTTCTACAGGAGATTTGTGGAGGAATTTAGTACAATAGCTTCACCTTAACTAAATTAATTAATAAGGATAAGAATTTTAATTGGGGAGAAGTATAAGAGCATGTATTTTATGTCTTAAAAGATAAGTTATGTTCTGCTCCTTTATTACAAATACCTGATTTTACCAAATCTTTTGAAATTTAATGTGATGCTAGTAGAAAAGGCATAGGGGCCATTCTAATGCAAGATTCTAAGCATATTGTATATTTTAGTGAGAAATTGAGTGGATCTATATTGAATTATTATATGTATAATTCGGAGTTATACACCTTGGTAAGGGCTTTGGCTACTTGGTAACATTACTTGTGGCCACAGGAGTTTTGGATACATGCTGACCATGAACCATTGAGATACTTAAAAATCCAAGATAATTTGAGTAAGCGACATGCCAAGTGGGTGAAGTTCATTGAGACGTTTCCTTATATGATTTCATACAAACAAGGTAAGGACAATGTAGTGGTTGATGCGTTATCTAGAAGGTATGTTCTTGTTTCTACTCTTGCTTCTATGATAATGGGATTTGATCACGTTAAAATTCTATATGTTGATGATTTAAACTTTTGAGTTGCTTATGTTGCATGTTTGAAGGGACTCTTTGAGAAGTTCACTCTGCGTGATAGGTTTCTTTTCAAGAAAAGTAAATTTTGTGTGCCAATATGCTCATCGCATGAAGTATTTGTAAGATAAACATATTATGGGGATCTATGGGACACTTTGGAGTGCCAAAGACCTTAGATATACTTGCTGAAAATTTCTTTTGAACTGTCATGCACAACGATATAGAAAAAATTTGTGAACAATATTTTGAATGTAAACATGCTAAGTCTAGGGTCTTACCACTTGGGTTGTAGACACCATTACCTGTTCCAATTTCACCTTGGATAGATATCTTTATGGAGTTTGTTCTAGATTTATAACAACCAAAGTATGATAAAGACAGCATTTTTCTCGTGGTGGATAGATTCTCTAAGATGGCCCGCTTCATTCATGCTTGAAAGCTAATGATGCTTCTTATGTGGATGATCTATTTCTTAAAGAGTTATGAAATTACATGGCATACCAACAACTATTATTAGTGATAGATATTTTATGTTCTTGATCCACTTTTGGCGTGTTCTTTGGGGAAGGTTGGTAACCAAATTGTTTTTTTCTACTTCTTGTCACCCATAAACTGACGAGCAAACTGTGGTGGTGAATAGAACACTAGGTAACATGTTGAGGGCTGTTTTTAAAGGTAAATTAACTTCTTAGGAGGATCACATGCCATTGGTGGAATTTGCCTATAATAGAAATCTTTATTTTTCTACTAGGTCTTCTCCTTTTGATTTAGTGATCCTAACAATATGATAGATATGCCATCCATTATGGGTTTAATCACCTTACACCATACCCTTGATTTAGTGAAATTACCTACGAATGATATTGCTAGTCTTTATGGGAAGAATATATCTAAGATGTTGAGAAAGATACATGAGCAAAATAGATTGGACATTGAAAAGAGGAATAAGCAAGTTGCTTTAAGAAGAATCAAAGGGAAAAAACAAGTCATATTTGATCCTGTGGATTTAGTCTGGATTCACATGCACCAAAAAAGGTTTCCTTCCAAATGAAAGTCAAAATTGCATCCTAGAGCCGATGGAACCTTCAATGTGATTGAGTTAATTGGAGACAATGCTTATAAGCTTGATCTACCCAGTGACTATTAGGCAAGTGCTACTTTCAGTGCTACTGACCTATACTTGTTTGATGGAGGATAAAATTCAAGGATGAATTCTTTTCAAAAAGAGGGGGACGATAGATCCATGGGCAATGTAATGCTATTAAAACCCTATGAAGACTTTTGTCAAAGAATCTATGTAATATCCCATAAAAGTCTTAGCTTCTATCAGCTCTCAATTCCATGCATAAGGGGTCCAAAGCTTTGAAATTAGCCTAAATGTTGGGACTTAGTCATTTTCAAGGCCCCTAAACTTCAATGATTTTATTTTTGACCTTTTCGACCTTAGAATGTCGATTTTTACTTTGATTCATGATCAGAGTTATTCAAGGTATGTGTCTGGTGAGTTACAGAATTTTTAGATAAGCTTAGGGGCATGTTTAGAGAATTAAACTATTGAACGCATTGGGATAGGCCTGCGGCGGAGGCTTTTCCTGTCGGGCTGTAGCCTGTGGCATTGGGCTTAGCCTGCAAGTATAGAGCCTGCGGTGCCATTTTCTTTTTTATCCATCTTTAGTTCCTCGTTATTTAAGGGCATTTAGGTCAATTCCCCTCACCCAAAATCATCCATAACATAAAATTTAGGTCCCCAAGGAGCACTATTTTCCCCCTTTATTCATAAAATCTCTCTAGAAAACCATCATCCATCTCAAGAATAAACCTTAACCTATTCTCAAGGAATTCAAGCTTCAAACCTCAAGAAATTTCCAAGAATCTTCACGAATTCATCTAGTGAGATATGTGTAATGTTCATCCATCCGTTCCTTTCACCCATGGAGTCCAAGAATTCCTTTTTGGTTTTAAATTATGAGTTTTTCATGTATAAGTTGAAATATCTCCATGAATCTTCTGTGAATTCAATTACAAGTTATGTTTATTAGTGTTTTTCAAGTGCTATAAGCTATAACATGTTTTAAATATGGTAATCTTCACATTAAATCCCTAAGTTATGATTTTATTCTACTAATCATGTTTTTCTCGCAAGCATTACACACTTCCATGCTTAAGTTCATGAATCTCATGTGTTTGATAAAATACATAAGTGTTGAGTTTTGAGAAATGATCCCCTACTATATTTTTAACGCTTTTATATGGCATTATTGTTAATTCCATTCGGTATTGGTGGGTTACGAACACCCGATACCTATGTGACTTACATAAATTCAGCTTTTCATATACTCAGATAGAAAATCCATGACTCTTATCAGTATACTTACATGTTTATAATTATGATGAGCACTATCAGTTAAAGAATAATTTTTATTCTAGTTCAGTCTATTCCAGCATCATTGTCAGTTTAGTTGGGAGTAAGATTTAGCATTGAGTGAATTCATGGATGAGGGCTCACCTTATAGTAGAGGGTATGACCATTAGTAGCAATCCCCAAGTTCTAGAACTATGTAGCCAATGTAGGTTAGAGATGTCTACCTGCTAGTTCACGGTTGACAAAGTGTTTACCTGCTAGTTGAGGGTGACACATATATCTTTTAAGCACCTGCTAGGTGAGGGAGACTCATTAGTCCTTTGGGACACCAGTTTAGTAGATCCACATGGCCAGTCTAAGTACCCGTGGCATGGTACTGACACTTTTCAAAATGGGGTTACAGGTTAGACCCCGATTAGCTTAGATTGGGGCATGTCAGTTATATGACACCACCCACAATCTAGGTATACTATTCAGTATAGTTTTAGTTTAGGTTTTCTTGACCAAAGCATACAAATTCTCGGTTATTCAGTTATCAGATTTTAGTCTTTTAATTTATAATTTTTTTCAGATATATGTATATGCTTGTTCTTGCATTCTCAAATGTTATAGTTTCATGCATTCATGTTCAGTTCTCTAATTCTATTCAGTTAGTCCATATTTTATATGCACAGTACCCCGTATATAATAGTCTAACCTCATCTAATATACCAGTACATTAAAATTACTAACCACATACTCTTTTTTTCTATGATGTCTTATATCATAGATTCGAACACATTGTTACCCAACCATAGTTAGACAGCTCAGCATAATCTAGTAATCATAGTAGAGACTGCTCAACCGTCAAGGACATGTTACGTTTATTTAATTATTTTAGTTTTTTTTTATTCAGTTAGTTGGAGTTAGTTGGGGGTCTATTCTATAAACTCCTCAGTTAGTTTAGAGATTTTCATACGTTTAGACAGTCAGTTAATTTAAGTTTTTATCAGATGTTTAGGACTTATGATTGATTTGGTATTTTAGCATTCAGATTTTCATTTTTTTTCTCAGTTTATCTTCTGCACAGGTGTTATGTTCATATTTATTCAATGCTCACAGCAGGTACTAGCTTATGGGTTAGGTTGTGGTCACTTGTGACCGTAAGCACCATTATTGGATTATGGGGTAGCCCCAGGTCATTACAAAATTTGGAATCAGAGCCTAGAGTTATAAAGTGTCCTAAGGAGTCTGAAAGCTGCATTGAGTAAAGTCTTGTTCATGGGTGTAAAGCACACCACACTTATGGACAAAAGGATATAAGAATTTTTAGGAAAACTTTCCCTTCTTTCAGTATTCATGTCATGCGAAAGGGTATGATCTCTACTTAAACACCCTTTCTAACTTATCCTTCATTCTATTTATAGATAATGTCTCCCAAAAGTAATAACAAAAGAAGGAAGGAGAATTAGCCCACACCGCCGCCTGTTTAGAAAGATCCCATGAATAAAAATATCTTCCATGCTAAGTTGAGAGCTGCTTTTACTACCTTATCTCATTCAGTAGCTACTCATAACAATCAGTGAGTTGTTGCCCCATCCAATCCAGTGGAAAATACAGTTACATTCAGGATTTGGGATTTCATGCAAATGAATCCCCCTTTGTTTTTGAGATCCATGTCTGAAGAGGATCTGTAATAGTTTCTTGATATGGTTTAGAAAGTGACAAATATTATGGGGGTAATGTCGAGTGAGAGTGCAAAGTTGTTGCATATCAGTTGCAGGATGTAGCTCACACCTGGTTTAAGCAATGAAAAAAGGATAGGGGTGCTAAGACAGGGCCTGTAGAGTGGGAAGAGTTTGCCACGTATTTTCTAGATAGGTTCTTCTCTTTATACTTGAGGGAAGCTAAGGTGCATGAGTTCATCAATTTGAAACAAGGTAATATGAGTTTGAAGGATACTCGCTTAAGTTCACTCAGTTAGCAAGGTATGCTTGTTTGATAGTGGCTGATAATAGGTCTAGAATGAGTAAGTTTGTATCCGATGTTTCTGATAGTGTGGTGAAGGAGTGTAGGACTGCAATGTTGATTAAGAAAATGGATTTATCTAGATTTATGGTTCATGCTCAGCAGATTAAGGAAGAGAAGCTTAAGCAGACACAAAGAGAGAATAAGAGAGCCACAATAAGTAGTTTTAACTTTTTTCAACCAAGGTCAGAGGGTGTAAACCATTTTTAGTTCTATCAGAAGTCCTCAACCCCAGCCTCATCTTCAGCTAGTGCGCCAGTGCCTAAGTTCAAGAAAGATAGTTGGGATAGAGCGCTAGGCTCTAAGTCCTAAAGTAGTTTGAATAATGTTCACACTAATCCGCTTTGTAGAAAATATGGCAGGAATCATCAGGGTGTGTGTAAAGCCGGTAGTGATGTGTGTTTTGGATGTAGAAAGCCAGGCCACAAAGTTAGAGATTTCCCAAAGGCCGTTTAGTAGGGCCAGTCTAATGGTTCTCCAGTTTCAGCTAGTCACCCAACTCAGCAGGGTGCCACTTGCAGTGAAACCAGTGGTCAGCACCAGAATATATTGTATGCACTCAAGTCTTGACAGGATCAGGAAAATTCTCTTTATGTGATTAAGGGTATGTTATAGGTATTTTACCTTGATTTTTATGCTTTATTATATTTTGGAGCTCCACTCTCCTTTATAACACCTTATATAGTAGTTGATTTTAGTGATAATCCCAAATCTTTAGCAGAACCTTTCTCAGTGTCTACTCTAGTATGTAGCTCCATTGTAGCTAGGCAGGTATACAGGAACTGCCCTAGCACCGTATCCTAAAAAGCTACCTCAGTTGGCCTCATGGATCTAGAGATGACTGATCTTGATGTCATTATCTACACATATTGGCTTCACTTATGTTATACCTCGGTTGATTGCAGAAATAGAGTCATTCAGTTTTAATTTCCCAATGAACCAGTTATTGAATAGAGAGGTAGTACTTCAGCGCTTAGGGCTCAGATTATTATATATCTTAGAGCAAAATAGATGGTATCTAAAGGGTGAATTTACCATCTTATTTGAGTCAAAGACTCTAGTTCGGAGACTCCAAGTCTCAAGTCAGTTTCAGTAGTAAGGGAATTTCTAGACGTGTTCTCTGAAGACCTACCCAGAGTTCCTAGGTAAATTGACTTTGGAATAGATCTTATTCTAAATACCCAACCTATCTCTATTCCACCCTACAAAATGGCTACAGCTAAGCTTAAAGATTTGAAAGAATAGTTGAAAGATCTCTTAGAAAAGAGATTCATTAGGCCTAGTGTTTCCCCATGGGGCGCTCCAGTTCTATTCATTCGTAAGAAAGATAGTTCTCATAGAATATGCATTGATTACCTTCAGTTGAACAAAGTCACAATTAAGAATAATTATCCACTCCCCAGAATTGATGACTTGTTCGATCAACTTAAGGGTTCCAGTTATTTCTCTAAGATAGCCCTCAGATTTGGAAATCATCAACTTAGAGTCAGAGAATGTGACATTTCAAAGACAGCCTTCAGAACTCGATATGTAAACTTCGAATTCTTAGTTATGTACTTTGGATTAACGAATGCCCTTGTAACTTTCGTTGACATGATGAATAGGGTGTTCAAGCAGTACTTGGACATGTTCATCATAGCCTTCATTGATGATATTCTTGTCTATTCCCATAGTGAGAATGATCATCAGACCTTCCGAGAATTGTATTGCTGACTCTTAGAGCTCATCAATAGTTCACCAGATTCAGTAAGTGCAAATTTTAACTAAGATCAGTAGCTTTTCTTTGCCATATTATTCTGGGTGGTGGCATTAGATTTGACCCTCAGAATACTGAAGCATTGAGCAACTATCCCAGACTACCTCTCCATCAGATATCAGGAGTTTCTTGGGTTTGGCTGGCTATTACAGACAGTTTGTTGAAGGGTTTTTTCTATTGCATCCCCTATATCTCGATTAATTCAGAAAAAATTCAAGTTTTAGTGGTTAGATTCTTACGAGAAAAGTTTTCAAGAGTTGAAGACTAGACTCACTTCCTCTCCAGTATTGACTTTGTTAGATGGTTTAGGTGGATTTGTTGTTTACTGTGATTCTTTCAAAGTTGGTATTGGTTGTGTGTTAATGCAGAGAGGTAAGTTCATAGCCTATGCCTCTAGATAGCCTAAGCCCTATGAAAAAAATTATCCTACTCATGAACTTGAGTTGGCAATGATCTTAGGTGATATTATACACTTTTGTATCATTATTCTAGCTTATTTCACCTTGTTTTCAGAGCAATTTGTGTGATTAACATGTTCATATTGATATAAATAAGCATTTAAGTGTCCAAGTGTGTATTTACAATGTCCAAGGTAGTTTTCAAACAAGTTTGTGTTTAATTGAGTAATTTAGAGTTCAACCCGCAAAACTATTTTTACTAACTTGAACTAGGTGCGTGTCTAGTTGGTTCCAGTGGATTCTAATGTGTTTAATTTATTCAAAATATTTTAATGGTGTAATTATGAGTGGAATAACTTGTTTGTAATGTGCAAAGTTTAATTTGATTAAGAAGAGTCGGAATAATAAGTGAAAGATCAATGCGAATTTGTCTTATCCTAATTTTTGTTTTGATTTGTTATTGAGAAAATTGTATTGTTTTGATTTTAATATCTGGTGTATGATATTGTAGGAGGCTTTGTGAACTAAATGCGGTGATATATCAATGATTTATAAGGTTTGAAATTCATTGGAAATACACTACAAATGGCATGGACAAACTTAACTAAATTTTTAAACGCAAATTCCAGTGAGACGACGCGAAGTTAATGCATCACAACGATAGGCCAACGCATTGAGCAATGCGTTGCGTAGATATTTCATGCACAACAAATTTGAAATGTTGCCGACATATGCGTTGGGTTGGTCCAACTTGAAGTCAAATGTCATTTAATTAAATAAAAGGCTTGGAGAGAATCTTTTAGGACTACTAGGAATCCGTGCCATATTTTTTAATCCCACACTAAGGGTATTAAGTGGGCCGGGCCGGGTTAACCCAGAACTGGCCCATTAAATTTAACCGATTTGTGGGTCGGGCTGGGCCGAGTTGGGGTTAAGTGGGCCGGGCCAATTCTGGGTTAAACTTTTAAAAACAACCTAGACCCGGCCTACATAACCCAATTTGGTCTAACCTACCTAAACCCTGTCAATCCCAATTAAAAAACCGGTCAAATTCGGTCAAAAAAAATTCTAATATACACTATATATACCTACCTATATACATTTTAAATATGTTAAACAATATATATACACTATATATATAGTTTATACTATATTAGAATTTAAAAAATATATACACATACACAATTACACATATATACGTAACATTCAATATATATGACTATACATACTACTTTAAATAAAACATATATTACAACATATATATAATACAATATATATAAGTATATATATAGAGTTATATACTAATTTATAAAACATATACACATGTATATGTTTAATATATACGTCTATAGAAGATATATACACATATATATGCATCATTCAATATATATGTACTACTTTAAATAAAACATATACTACAATATACATACATATATATATATATATACATATATATATATATATATATATATATATATATATATAGTACAATATATATATAGTTATATACTAATTTATAAAACATATACACATGTATACATTAAATATACATGTCTGTAGAAGATATATACACAAATATACGCACTATTCAATATATATGTACTACTTTAAGTAAAACATATACTACAATATATATATATAGTTATATACTAATTTATATAATGTATACACATGTATACATTAAATATATACGTCTATAGAAGATATCTACACATATATACTACAATATATATATGTTAAATATACACGTCTATAGAAGATATATACACAAATATACGCATCATTCAATATAAATGTACTACATTAAGTAAAACATATACTATGATATATGTATATACTATAATATATATAGTTATATACTAATTTATAAAACATATACATATGTATACATTAAATATACACATCTATAGAAGATGTATACACAAATATATGCACCATTCAATGTATATGTACTACTTTAAATAAAATATATATACATTACAATATATATATATATATATATATATATAGTTATATACTAAGTTATAAAATATATACACATATATACATTAAATATACATGTCTACAGAAGATATATACACACATATACGCACCATTCAATATATATGTACTACTTTAAATAAAATATACTACAGTATATATACATTACAATATATATATATAGTAATATACTAATTTATAAAACATATACACATGTATAGGTTAAATATACACGTCTATAGAAGATATATACACATATATATGCTCCATTCAATATATATGTACTATTTTAAATAAAATATACTACAATATATATATACACACACTACAATATATATATATATATATATATATATATATATATAATTTATAAAACATATACACATGTATATGTTAAATATACATGTCTATGGAAGATATTATACATATATACGCACCATTCAATGTATATGTACTACTTTATATAAAATATACTACAATATATATACATTACAATATATATATATATATATATATATATATATATATAGTTATATACTAATATATAATACATGTACACATGTATATGTAAAATATACACATAAATAGAAGATATATACACACATATATGTACCATTCAATATATATGTATTACTTTAAATAAAACATATACTACAATATATATATACACACTACAATATATATACAATTTATAAAACATATACACATGTATACATTAAATATACACATCTATAGTAAGATATATACACAAATATACAAAACATATGCTACTTAATATAATAAATTAATAATACTTGATAGTAAATTAATAATTTATTAGAAGTAAGTTTTTAATTTAAAGTAGAAATTTAATTTAAATCATTAAATGAAAAAAATTACAAAGTAAGGACTAAGGAGTGAATGAATGTTGAATTTTATTTATTGCAAAATGATTCAAAATTTATAATTTACATGAATGAAAAATCTACAAATTATGCATCATTTTTTCCAACTCATTCATGTTAATATTAACGGGAACTTGCATAGGATAGTCAAATTCAATGGGGGCAAAACCATGCATTGGACTTGATTCTGCTGAGTTCTCCCATGAAGACATAATTTCTTCAAGTTTCAGCTCGTCGTTCAGCTCCTGTTCCATTCCTTGGTTTCTCCTTTCCGCTCTAATTCAATCTTTGAGGAAAACTTGAATATTCATTGCATTTCTTCCCAATGAGTGTCGGTTGTCTCCAAGCAGCTGTCATCCCTGACTAAAGGCGTTCTCTGGTGCAACGGTTGACATTAGAACATTCAAGATATCTCTAGCTAATCTTGAAAGCACAGGATATTTGTTTCATTACTCCTCCACTAATCCAATGTGTTGATCCATCGTCTGTGATCCTCTGGCGGTGACCAAAGATAATATTTCAGCTCTTCTCAATAAGTTGATGTGTAAGCTCTATCATCAACACTGTTCCAACAAGGTAAATCATAAAAGGAATAAGGAAAACCACTATGTTCCGGCCCTTTAGAAGATGATGGATCCTCGGGAGGATGAGGAGCGACAGTTGGAGTGATAGTTGTAGGTACAGCTAAATCAAATAAATCAGCGTAGTGATTATATAGTTTTTCTATGTATTCATTCGCATCACCCATAGCCGTCCACAAATCAAGTTGTACTTGTTTAGAATCATTGTTAGTATTTATTTCTAAGTTAGCATAAATCATAGTACTAAAGTGGCACATAGTATTATATTTCATGCACGGATTTAGCATAGCACCAACCAATTATATAGGGGGAATCGAAAAAAATATTTTTTAAATTTAGTAAACATGGCAACAACAGCTTCTTTATAACCTTCTTTATTTTTATATTCTTTGAGAAAACTAGAAATATCAGCTATATATGCTAAAATGTTACAAACAGTAGGATAATAAGCACCAAAAAATTCAACCGTAGCTACATAAAATTTTTCTAAAACTTAAAAATAGCATTAATTACAATTCAATCAGAATCATGTAGCATGCAATCAGCAGAATCAGCAAATGAACCGCAATGTTAGTTAAAAGCTATTGTAATAGGAACTCTATATTTTTAACAAGTTTTTAAAAAATCATACGTAGAATTCCATCTAATATCAATTTCCTCAGGCATCAATATCGGTGCAAGTCCATTTTCTTTTCATTTAACTTTAAATTCTCTAATTTTTTTCTTCGATTATTTCCTTGAGTAAAACCAACAGCAAGACGGAATTTTTCAATATAAAGGTCAAAAAACTCAAGACCATCTTTTACAATTAAATTATATATATATGACATGCTCACTTAATATGAAAAATTTCAGGCAACGATAGAGATAGCTTAGATTTTAATTTTTTATAGCAGTCTTGTTGTTAGAAGCATTATCAAAAGCAATACATAAGATTTTATTTTTTGATACCATAAAATCTGACAACTTTAACAATAGAATCAGCAATAAAATCTCCAGTATGTTTACGATCTTCATCATATAAAAAGCATGAATATATTTTTGCATCACAAAATTACTATCCATCCAGTGACAATTAACGATTAAATAATTATTTTTATTTACAGCATGATCAAGATCAGAAGTTAGGGATAATCTACATTGAATATTTTTTAACAATGTTGATAAATAAAAATAATATTGTGAATGAAGTCTAAAAATATCAGATCGATAAGTACTTTTAGGAACACCATTAAACATAGGATTATAAATTTCTTGAATATAATGAATAAAGGCATCAGAAGAATGAAAACTAAAAGGCAAACAACCCGCAGCTACTATTTTAGCTGTTTCTTTTCGGTCCATCAATTTATTATACTTCTTCCTTATCTGACCGATTGCTGGATCCATTCTAGTTTGTGTTGGCCCACCAACATCCCCACCACCTCGTACAATATTTAACTCTCTTTCGTGAGCATCACCTATATATCTCATTAACTTACCCGTACCCCTTGCTTACCTCCGCTTTTATTCTTATATATTTATTGAAAAATATTGCATTGCACCTCAGTATCTGATATACGTTTAAAAAATTGTCATGCAATACTAGTTGTTTTATGAGCTCTTGGGGCATGGGGAGGACGGGAAGAGAGATTAACTAATTTAGATCTAACGTTAGCATTTTCTACTGCGGGTGTTTCACCAATATTTTCATCATCTTCGTTTAAATTAAGCGCATCTACTTCATTTTATTCTTCTATACCGTAATTTTCCTGAGCTTCTACATAATCCATATCGTGAGCACCTACACCTAAAGGTACACCTACTTCTTCCTCAAAAGGTTGACTAAGTGGTGTCGGAGGCACACGAGTATATCTACTACTTGAACTACCTCTACCGCTAGTAATTCACTTTTTACTACCACTACCGCTTCCGGGACAAAAAATTTTAACACTTTTAGTAGAGAGGTTTCTTAATTTATTCATAAAATAAATTAAACTAAAACAATTCAAAATACACAAATATAATAAAATTAAATATTCAACAATTAATACACTAAATAAAAATTAAACATAAGAGATGGAATGACAGTACCAAAGTTTAGAAGTATCCGAAGGTTGTAACTTTAGAAACTTCCACTCATACTTTGTAATTGCAAAATTAAAAAATTAAAGTGAGCACTTTAGGAAATTAAATTTATAGAATATTTGAGAATTGAGAATTGAGAGAGAATGAGATTTGAGAGAATTAAAAATTGTGTGAAAAATGATTTGAAGGTGTAAGACATTTATAGAAAATATTTTGGGATTAAAAAATAATTTTAAAAGTAAAACTTCTTTTTTTTAATTAATGGGCCCAAACTAACCATTTGGACCCAAAAAAGGCTATATAGTCATTGGGCCAACGGCTAAATTGGTCCAAAATCTAAAAATTAAAAAAAAATTAAAACTAGGCCGGGCCAGGCCAGTTAACCGACGGGCCCCAACCTGGTTGGGTTCGGACTGGGTTAATCGTGCCCTAAACAAAAAAAATTGGCTAGGGACCCAGTACCCTAAGCCCTTGCGCTTACCAGGCTGGGTCAAATCGAGTCGGTTTCATTAAATGGGCTGAGTTGGGTCGGGTCAACCCGGCCCGTTTGACAGGCTTATCCCACACAAAGTGAGACACAACTAGACATTAGAGAAACATATATATATATATATATACAATTTGGACCTTAATAATTTTCTGTGGGGGTCAACACGTCGTGACCAATACAAACATACGCTGGGCACAATTTTGGAGAAAATACGGAGGAGCTGCTACACGATTTATTAAGTTTTAATTTTATTTTTAGTCTTTAATTTTTATATCATGTATTCAATTATTTGGATTGTGATTATGAATATTAGTGGTTAAAAACTCTCCTTCCGGGGTTAAAGCCAGGAACATGATTACTATTGTTTTGAATTAATTTTGATTAATTTTTTCTTATCATATTTGGTTGTTTGTTTATTCTTGTTTTAATTATTTTAAGGATTCACGATCCTTAGAATATATATATTGTCGACCTTTTGATCTTGGGAGAGGTAATAGGGAGATAGAACATGGGAATAAACAAAGTTTGAGTTTTTATTCTTTTATAAAATAAAAAATTAAATGTAGCGTCTAGGGCAGGGATGTACTTAGATGTCTTACTTGATTCATATTTTAGGATGATAGCTTTAGTTCATTTAATTAGATTATTACATTCCCGCTCAATGATGTAGTTTTTATGTCCATATTAGCTAAAAGATTATAGGTTGGGAAACCATGATCATGCAATTAACCCTACGAATCAACAACCACGATAAGCAAGTTAACGAATTAATTTTAATAACATAGTATGATTGTTCAAAGTGCTTTAACCCTGGGTTTTCTTCCATTGATTGTTCCAAGAATTTGATTTTTCCATTATTTATTTTATTTTTAATTAACAGAAATTACAAACTCTGTTCTTATTTATTTTTTCTCAGTTAGTTAGACTAGAATTAGATAGGCAGCGAATGCAAGTCCCTGTGAGATCGATACTTGGGCTTCTTTGAAGCCACTATATTACTTGATAAGACCACGTACACCTTTTTGTGCGCTTGGGCGCTGTTAAGTTTTTGGCGCCGTTGTCGGGGACTTGTAATTAGGTAACTATCTTATTTTTAGTTTAGCTATATTGTGTTGTAAATAATTTTTTCTTAGTTTCTTTTTATTTTCTTTTATTTTTCTTTTTATCATACTTCTTGATATGGCAGCTTGGGATAGATGGTTTTCAAGTGATGATGATTCTTGTTGTTTCTGTGGGGGACCACATCAAGCGGCTTATTATCTAGATTTTGATGGAAGTGCATGGACGGGACCTTCACAATATGAAGCGGATAATTTGAGAAAGTCTGAGTACTCAAAAACTAAAATTGTTGAACAGGTTGAGGAGATACCACTGCCACCATGTCTATAGTGGCTAAGCAAAGAAAAATATGAGGAGGATATTAGCCAATGTGTGGAGCAAACACAAGAATCGCAACCACTCGATTGTCATCTTTATCTTGAGACTAAAAGTGAGAAGGTGAATATAAGTGAAGGTGTAGTAGATTGTGTAAATTTTATAGTAGGATTGGTTGGGCCTCACTCGAAGCACTTTTCTACATTATGTTTAGATGATGTCTTGTCTGTGGAATTATTTAAAATAGTGGAAGAGTGTGAAGATGAGGAACAAGAATCCTATATTCTTGATTTTGCACCGGTTATGCAATATAAAAACACACCACACTTTAAGGCCGAGTGGTTTACCATGCACATTTCATTACTCGGTTCCTTAATGTTTGTACCACCTCCATATGAGCGAGGCAAGAAGGTGGATGCAATATTGGGAGTGAAATTTATATCCTCAAGGTGGAGGAAAACATTGATTGGGTCATGCCGCGACACTAAATCAGGCGCATCTTGGGAGGCAACCCAAGTTAAGTAGGTATGTTTTCTTTTTAGTTTTTATTTTTTGTTTCACGTAGTTTTTGTTTTTGGTTGAGTCACGGTTTAATGGGAAGTCTGAGTACCATAAACCTGATCTTGAAGCATCGCAAAGAATGAGTGTAGAGTCCCATGGATCTCCTTTATGTGTAAAGATGCTACTAGCTAGTCCTAGAGTCCTTAGAGAGTATTTCTGTCTTTTACTTTTAAATTCACTTTGGGGACAAAGTAGATTTTTAAGTGTGTGGTGGGGAAATTCCTAATTTTTGGCTCAACTTAAAAAAATTTAGGTTAAGAATAAGTGAGATATTTTTGTTGGTGCTATTTTTGATTACATGATGCAAGTAGGTTTGTTTGTAACAGCATGTTGATTGAGTGAATTGCTATTTTTTGACTCTTAGGCTCTTGTTTATGACTCTAGTATTTATTGGCTTAATTTTAAATTTATGCTATTGTTGGTTGGGGAGTCTATGAAGATCCTATTGAGTTGAGCATGTGCCATATGCATGTGAGATTTTTGTATATTCCTTGTTGCATGTGATGTCTAGAACTTGTTTGGTGTGTGTGTGTGAAATAAAATAAAGAATGTGGGTTTAGGAGATGATATAGGCATTTCTTTGATAGCCTTGTTTTATACCTTCTTTTTATCTGTCTTTGTGCATTATCCTAGTTAATCCCATTGATCCTTTAGACTTTTCTTTGGCGACCTCATATGTAGCCTAATTCCATTCTTTAATGGACCATAATTTGATCCAAAAGGCCCCTAAGTGCTTAAAAAAATTGAATTAGTAAGGAGTTTGAGAAATTGAAGAAGAAAAAGGTGAAATTGATGCCTCAAGATAATAGTTATTGGTGTTTATAATTGATGTGTGATGGATTGATGTAATATAATTGATAGTAAAAATATTGTCATGATTATGAAAAAAAAAAGAAAAATTGATTCTTGTAGTAGTAAACTATGTGTCCACCAAGTGTTTGTAAAAATGCTTAAAAGAGATAGGGAAAAAATAAAAGAGGTGCTAGACAAAAATGGTGTAATTTGATTGTTAGAGATTGGTGTTAATTGTAAAAAGAAATTTACTAAAGTGATTAGAGAGGTTAGTTACTATTCTTGGTCAAAATAGTTCCTACCCGTCCCTTAGCCTACATTACAACCTACAAAAAGTCCTAATTGATCCTAAGCTTTACATTCGACTATTAGTGGAGCATTACACTAAGGGAAAGCCTATGATTCATTATGTGTAACTTGTGAATTCTTTGTGAGAGTGAGCATAATTTGATTCTTATACCCATTATGTGATAAATTACATTATTGTGAGTGTTTATGAGTAACTCTCTTGTTGTGAGGGCAGATGTATGATGAATGTAGGTGATTTGTAAAATGTCCTTGATTGAATAATATACACGAGTTTTCCATGTATTGAGTCAATTCTTGAGGCTAGGATGTTTTAGAGTAGTGTTCATGAGCTATCAATTATGTAAATAATGTGCTTTGTGTAGAAACGAGCATTTCGTATAGTCATTATAGTACCTTGAGTGTCTTTATTTTAGTAGAAGTGTAGCATTACCTAGATTTTTATGCTTAGACTAAAGTGTTGTTCGAGGATGAACAAGAGTTTAAGTGTGGGGTGATGATCTGAGGTGATTTTATACACTTTTGTATCATTATTCAAGCTTATCTCGCCTTGTTTTGAGAGCAATTTGTGTACTTAACATTTTCATATTGATATAAATAAGCATTTAAGTGTCCAAGTGTGCATTTACAAAGTCCAAGGTAGTTTTCAAACAAGTTTGTGCTTAATTGAGTAATTTAGAGTTCAACACAAAAAACTAGTTTTAGTAGCTTGAGCTAGGTGTGTGTCTAGTTGGTTCCGGTGGATTCTAATGTATTTAATTTATTTTAAATATTTTAATTGTGTAATTATGAGTGGAATAACTTGTTTTTAATGTGCAAAGTTTAATTTGATTAAGTCAAGAGTCAGAATAATAAGTGAATGATCATTGCGAATTTGCCTTATCCTAGCACTTGTTTTAATTTGTTATTGAGAAAATTGTGTTGTTTTGATTTTTAATATGAGGTGTATGATATTGTAGGAAGCTTTATGAAAAAAATGCGGTGATATATGAATGATTTAAAAGTCATGAAATTCATTGGAAATATACTACAAAAGGAATAGACAAAGGATAAGACGTTCCACACTTAACCAAATTTTTAAACATAAATTCCAGTGAGACGATGCAAAGTCAATGCATCGCATCGATGGGCCAACACGTTGAGCAACGCGTCGCGTATATTTCATGCACAACAAATTTAGGGCCCATTTGGCCATAAATTCTTTTCCCTTTTTCTGGATCTTTTTTTTCACTTTTTTCACTTTTCCGAAAATTGTGGTGTTTGACCATGAAAATTCGGAAAATATTCCAGAGTTGGATTCCAAAATGTGAAAACAACTTTTTGTTGTTTTCACAATTTTCCACTTCCATTTTCATCTTTTATTATTATTACATATAACCCCAATCTTTAAATTTTTACACAAACCCCTCTTATAACTACAACCAACAACCAAAAAAATTATTATTTATTTTCTATGGTACAATATCATTTTTAATTGTTACAAATATTCTAATCTCTTTTTCTTCTTTTAATCAAAATTTACTAACGTGAAGTAAATGGCAATGTATGGCAAAAATATATCAAATTTTGTTTTGAATGAACTATATTATAGAAATATAAGGCCTAGTACATTATGCTATTTAAAAATGATAAATTTAATATTTTTTTCTTGCCATTCTAATTTTCTATATATGTCATATAATAGCTATTATGATTTTAAAAAATTATTAAAAAGTGGTCAAAAAAGTCGAATATCAAACATAATGTAACGATCCATATTTATGATACAATACTATTCAAGGAAAATCAATATCATCAATAAAGAAAAAGCAAAAAATTAACAATAATCTATTCAGAAATAATTCATCCGTAGGTTTTTTTAAAAAGATCAAATTCAATAAAATAATTAATTCAAGTGAAAGTAATTAAGAATTTTCATCAACAAATTTAAGAATATAAAAAATATATTTATATCCATCAATTATATTTATCAAAATATATTTTCTCTATTCAATCGATTATGGTTAGAAAAACTTATTTAGCTCGTTCTTGTGATATTTTTGTTCAAATTTTAGAAGAATAAGAATCATAATAATTAATTTGTTGTTAATTATTTTATCAATTGAAGACATATAAATTATTTTCTAAACATTTGGTTGTATGTTAGTAGGTAAATTAGTAGTTGAGTGATTTTGATAATTTTTAAAAGTTGAGGGCATAAAATCATATTTAAAAAAGATTTTTTAAAAGTTAAAAAAAAAAAAATTTAAAAAGACATGATCAAACATAACTCCAACTCCAACTCCAACTCCAACTCCAACTCCGGAAAAAAGTAATTTTCATGGCCAAACAACTACTTAAAATGTTGCCGACACAAGCGTTGGGTTGGTCTTTTTTAATTTTTTTTTTAAAATTGGGGTAGAGAAAAGAAAATAAGGGAGGAAATTATAATGTGAGGAATCGAACTCTCACCAATAAAGTAAAAGTTTAGATAAGTAACCAACTAAAATATTAAGATTCTCATGCGTTGGGTTGGTCCAACCTGAAGTCAAATGGCATTTAATAAAAGAAAAGGCTTGGAGAGAATCTTTTAGGACTACTAGGAATCTATGCCATATTTTTTAATCCCACACAAAGTGGGACACAACTGGACTTTACTGAAACATATATATATATATATATATATATATATATATATATATATATATATATATATATACAAACATACGCTGGGCACAATTTTGGAGAAAATAGAGGAGATACTACACGGTTTATTAAGTTTTAATTCTTTTTTTAGTTTTTAATTTTTCATATCATGTATTCAATTATTTGAATTGTGATTATGAATATTAGCGGCTAAAAAACCTCCTTTCGGAGTTAAAGTCAAGAATATAATTACTATTGTTTTGGATTAATTTCGATTAATTTTTACTTATCATATTTGGTTATTTATTTATTCTTATTTTAATTATTTAAAGGATTCGCGACCCTTAGAATATATATATTATCGACCTTTTGATCTCGAGAGAGGTAATAGGGAGATAGAACATGGGAATAAACAAAGTTTGGATTTTTATTCTTTTATAAAATAAAGAATTAAGCTTAGCGTCTAGGACAAGGATGTACTTAGATACCTTACTTGATTCATACGTAGTATGATAGTTTTAATTCTCTTAATTGAATTATTACATCACCTCTCAATGATGTAGTTGTAATGTCCATATTAGGTAAAAAATTATAGTTTGGGAAACCATGATCATGCAATTAACCCTACGAATCAACAACCATGATAAGCAAGTTAACGAATAAATTTCAATAACATAGTATAATTGTTCGAAGTGGTTTAACCCTGGGTTTTTTTTCCATTAATTGTTCCAAGAATTTAATTTTTGCATTATTTATTTTATTTTTAATTAATAAAAATTACAAACTCTCTTCTTGTTTATTTTTTCTCAATTAGTTAGACTAGAATTAGATAGGCAACAAACGCAAGTCCCTGTGAGATCAATACTTGGGCTTCCTTGAAGCCACTATATTACTTGATAAGACCACGTACACTTGTGTGTGCGCTTGGGCGCTATCAGGAAGCTATTGTGTTTGCTTTGAAGATATGGATACATTACCTTTATAGGGTCATGTGGATGTGTTCACTGACCATAAGAGTTTGCAATACATTTTCTCACAAAAAGATCTGAATCTTCGTCAGAGAAGGTGTCTTGATTTGTTGAAAGATTATAATATGTGTGTGTTGTATCATCTAGGCAAGGCTAATGTAGTACAAGATGCCATTAGCAGGTTGTCTATGGGTAGTGTTGCTCATATTGAGGAGAATGAGAAGAAGTTAGTCAGTGAGGTTCGTTAGCTTGCTAGATTAGGTATCCGGTTAGTTGACTTAATAGAAGGTAGTGTATGGGTTTAGAATGATTTGAAATCATCCTTGGTTGTAGAAGTAAAAGAAAAGAAAGACAGAGATCCTAGTTTGGTTAAGTTGAAGGAGGCGGTTAGAGATCAAAAGATGGAGGTCTTAGAGATCAAAAGATGGAGGTCTTCTCCTATGGGGGAAATGATGTACTTCATTATCATGGTAGTTATATGTTTCGTGTGTGATGACTTGAGACAACGAATTCTTATAGAAGCGCATGGTGCGCGATAATTTATCCACCTAGAAGCCTCTACGGTGTACCGTGACTTGTGGAAAATTTATTGGTGGAGTGGTATGAAGAGGGATATTGCATAGTTTGTGGCTAAGTATTCTAATTGTCAACAGGTTAAGGTTGAACACCAAAGCCTAGTGGTATATTGCAGGAGTTCAGTATCCTCACTTGGTAGTTCAAAGTGGTGAACATAGATTTTATAATAGGGTTGCCTCGTACGCATTGTCAACATGATTCGATATGGGTCATTGTAGAAAGATATGACCAAATCAACTCATATCGATTTGAAAGCATGGATGTTCAGGATAATCTTTCTTATGAAGAAGTCCTAGTTGAGATCATTGATCATGAGGTTCGTAGACTAAGGAACAAAGAAGTTCCCTTGGTCAAAGTTCTTTGGCTAAATCAGTCCGTTGAGGGAGCCACTTGGGAAGCAAAAGCAGATATGCGAACCAAGTACCCTCAACTTTAATCCACAAACTAAGATTCATCTTAAGGTGTCAATTTTCCTTAGATTGAAAGTACTGACCACTTACTCTTCTTTGCGCTATGATGTCTTATATCATAGGTTTGAACGCACAGTTTCCCGACTGCAGTTAGATAGCTCTACATAATCCAGTAGTCATAGTGGTGAGTCTTCATCCATCGATAATATGTCATGTTTATTCAGTTATTTCAGTACTTCATTTTATTCAATTAGTTGGATTTAGTTGGGGATCTGTCCCATCAACTCCTCAGTCAATTTAGAGGCTTTCAGACTTTCAGACAGTTAGTTACTTTTAGTTTTTATACGATGTTTTGGACTAATGATTTATTTGGTATTTCAACATTTAGATTTACATTTCCTACTCAGTTTATCTTCCACACAGGTGTTAGGTTCATATTTATTCAGTGCTCACAGCAGGTACCAGCTCATGGTTTAGCTTGTGGTCACTTGTCACAGTAAGTACTATTGTTGCAACTAGGGGGTAGCCCAGGGTTGCAACACTCCAACTTATATTATTGGGCTTCAATGTAAAATTAGAAGACTCTTATGATGGAAAAAATTTCAAGAACTAGTCCATGAATTAGAAAGAAGAATGGACCAAGTGGTAAACATATTTCATGATTCACCCTCAAGCCCAAAATTAAGAAGATTGGGCCTATATGGGTTGTGAGTAAATTTATAAACCTTTTCTTATTTTCTTAGGGGAGAATTTTTGGTATTATTTTAAAATGGTTTCCTAATCCTAGTAGGATTTTATTTATTATTTCCATAAAAGTAGATCCTAATCCCATGTTATTTGGGATAGCTTTTTCCTATCCTAGTTAGATTTGATAAAGGTAGATCCCAATCCCATGCTATTAAGGATAGTTTTTTTCCCTATAAATATGGATGAATTTTTTTATTTTCAAGACAACACTATTATTAATGGAGAGTTTCACTTATTTATACCTTTGTGTGTGGCTACTTGAAATTTATCTTGCATCCTTATATGAATAATTATTTAGGAGGTAAGATTAATTCATAACTTGATATCTTTTGTATCTATTGAAGTTAATTAAAGAATGTGGTTAGTGTTATACTAATTGTTGTCCTTAATTTCTTTGAAATAGGAGTCTAGATCACCTTTGGATCTAAGTTATTGAATTAACTCTAATAGAATCATCTTTGGAATACTAAGATCAATTTGGGTTCTTAGCACTTAACCTAGAAATTAGGGATTTACTCTCAAATTTCATTTATCTTTAATTTCTTGTCTTTAATCGTAGGGTTTTCACTAAGGCATGATTTTCTTATTTATTTATGTAACATGATTCTTACTAAATGGTATGAGAGAAATGAAACTTACTTAAGGGATAAACAATTTAACTCCCATAGTGGCCGAATCGGAAGAACAAAGGTGAGGGTACTTGGTCATCATGTCTGCCTTTACTTTCCAAGTATCTCCTTCAACTAATTGGTTGTAACACCCCGTATTTTACCTACACTTATTCTATTTATATGGAACTTTGTATAATCTTGCGGTATAGGTAACATACGAGATTTGTTATGTGAGTATTAATAGTGTAGATGGACTTCTAGATACTTCCCATACCTTTTAATGTGACGCGATTAAGTTACCATCAATACAACTATTTAACTTGAAATCGTATGCAGGTATTTGAATCTATAGTTTAAAGTGACCAAGTGTGTACAAGTTGAAATTTAGATTAAAGAGATTAGGTGCTGGAAATGGAATAAAATATTGAGGTGCTTGCTTGACTTAATTAAGCTAGTAGGTGAGTGACCTACTTAAGCTATTTGGACCAAATTAATGGACCCATCACTATGGACCAGATTTGGCCCTATACTAATGTACTCATTTGGGCTCAAATTGAATAAAAGAGGAAGAAAAATGGAAAAATGATCCAACACACAAATCTGCCAAGGCCTAAATATAGTTGAGCCAACTAAGAAATTAAGTAAGTAGGTACATCCCCTACTTTGACCCATTTGAGAAGCTTAATCTCTTTAAGTAGTTATGTACCTACTTAGACCAAATTGACCGAATTTGAAGCCCAAATTGCAGCTAAGTGGATGGCCAAAAATAGGGCCTTTATAAGAACAAGTTGCTAGTCATTTTTCCTCATTCTTAAGTCACAAAAAAGGTTATACTTCACAAATTTTTTCTACTTTCTTTTAAGAAACTAGGAGTAGCCTTATTTTTCTTTCTAGGGTTCTTCAAGAAACCCCAACCTTTGCAAGCCAAGGTAAGTAAAAACACTTATGGTTTAGCTTAATTATCTCATGGAAGATTAGGAAAACATTCTATCAGTGATTAATTATTAATTCATGGCAGAATATAGAACAATCTACTTGCTCAATTTTTCTTTGTTATTAAGTGATCTGTTTTCTTCTTTTGTTTAAAGTGTGAAGGAAAGTGGAAGTTGAAGTTCTTGAGGAGTTCAAATTTAAAGGATAAGTTGTAGAATTGAGGTAAGGTGACTGCCCCATTTTGTTCTCCTTATATATGAATTTGAGAGAGAATTATACATGTGTTGTTATTGAGAACTCAAAAGATGATGAGTTCAATAATTGATTGCTACAATAAAAGGAATTTGGGACTGTTTTGTGGACTGTTTTGTATTTATATGTTATGGGCTACCAAGATGATTTTGGAGAAAGGTGTGACTAGTTCGAATTAAAATATAGAAGAAAAGTATGGCGGTACTCCATCGAACTAATCATTGCATATATTTACTGCCTAATCTGTTTTGCATATTATTTGGATGGTGTAATAAAACCAAGGTGGTTTCAGTTAATTTATTAAAACATGTATGTTATGTTGGTGTAATTGGAGGAGAAAAGGGTTAAAATAACACCCTTGATTGATAGATTAAGGGCTTACTTCTCAGTTACTATTTTGGTGAAGTTAAATAGCCCAAATATGTCGATTGGTTGATAATATTAGTTTACCATATATTCTATTGTAGATAAGTAATCTAAAAGGTGGGAAGTCAAGTTGGGTTAGTTTCGGAGTTATATAACCAGGTATGTAAGGTATACTATATTTTGTACTCTTTGGCATGAAATTAGACTTGTTCCATCAAGTAAGCTTCCAAGGTTATCCTATAACAAGTGATACATAATAGTAGCGCATTATATCGTATGTAGCCAATGACCTTGTTACCACTCTCTAACATGTTAAAACACCTCAATACATGCTTATTATTAAGCCTGCGTGTCTATTTTAACCAAAACACTTCAGGAGTTCTCTGTTTACTCAAATAAGTTCCATGTGTTATTTCAGCTCCTAAACACTTCATTTGTGTGCCAACAGCTCCCCACCTCATTGTTGTTGCGTTAAGTGACCATTTACATGTCTCTTATTGGTAGATTATTGTTTAAAGGTACCATAATGTTATGAACACCAAAGTAACAATCTTAACAACTAAATAAACTAAATAACGCAAGTCTGTAAAATGAGTGGCAGCTCAGGGCATAAGCCTAGAATGGGCCGATCTCGATACCTTTATATGTGGGTGGCAGCTCTGGGGAATAAGCCTAGCATAATCCGATCCCAATGTTCATATGTGGGTAGTAGCTCAGGGGCGTAAGCCTAGCATGGGCCGATCCCAATTTATCTATTTACCACTGATCAGTTAGTCATCTTCATTATATGGATTACAAAGATTATGAAGTAAGAAAGGTAAAAATAAAGAAAATAATTTAATGTAATGTACGTAGTCCCACAAATATATATAAAGGTGGTCTACTAGTACTACTTATACACTTGTATCTGATTTCTCTTGAGCTCTTTTATCATGTGTTATTACCTTCGGCCTTATATATTTAGTACATATTTTCATAATGACGTCCCTCATGAGGGACCTGTATTTCATTCTTCAGGCATAGGGGCTTTCGCTAATATACCTCACTAGTTGGAGCATAGGCTATTCAGTGACTATTAGTGAGCTCCAGGTTGATTCGGGGCTTTTTGAGTCTGTTCCATATATTTTGGTATTGTGCAGCAGTCAAGAGTTAGACGGGGTTTTGTACCAACCCTAACTAAGTCTATGTATCTTTTAGAGGATTTGTAGAATAATATAAAGTTAAAACATGGTATTGTCTTGTCTTTTAGCTATTGTGGCCCCAATGACAAAGTGTTGTAGATATAATTTTGTTCTCGTCTACGTAGTTATTCTTATCGATACATGATATCATATTTGTTAGATCCTTTGGTTGTTATAGCTACATGCATGAGAAGTACAAGGTTATGGATTGGTTTTCTCGGGCCTTCATGACTACGGGTACCTGTCCGCCCTAATAGGATTTGAGGCATGACATTGGTTTCTCCAAAGAACCTTCACTGATGCCGCCTCCTTATTCTTTAGCCTTCGACTTGCCTATCAAGAATTTTTATCGGGACTTCCTTATAGGACAAGTCATCCTTAACTCTAATACATTATATGGTGACTATTAGGGACATATCCCTAATGCACTTCTTTAACGTGGAATCATGGAAAATTGGATAGAAAATAGCTAATACTGGCGAAAGACCTAACTCGTAAGAAACCTCTCCAACACGCCTTACTATTTCATACAAACCAATGAATCGGGGACTCAAATTTCCTTTATTTCCAAATATCACTATCCTTTTCATGGGAGACACCTTCAGGAATACCCAATCACCCACTTCAAACTTGAGTTCTGTCCTCCTCATGTCTGCATATGATTTCTAGCGACTTTGAGAAGTTCTTAACCTTTCACAAATAAACTAGGCCTTTTATTTAACCTCAAAAATAGAGTCAGTCCCAATTAAAGAATCTTCACCATCCTCAAACTACCCTATGGGAAATCTATATCTACACCCATACAATGCTTCAAATAGAGCCATTTGGATGTTGGTGTGACAACTGTTATTATAAGAAAATTCGATCAAAAAATAAATGATCATCCCAGCTTCCCTTAAAGTCTAACAAATATGCCCTCAAAATGTCTTATAATGTTTAAATTGTAAGATCAGCCTGACAATCAGTCTGTGGATGAAAACAGTACTAAGCTTAACCTTTCTACCAAGGCCTTTCTAAAATGACTGCCAAAGTTGGGAAGTGAATTGTGTGCCTCTGTCTAAAATAATGGACAAGGGATCCCGTGAGGCGTTACTAACTCACGAATATACCTATTAGTATAATCTTCCACTATATCTAAATCTTAACGGGTAGGAAATAAGCTGATTTGGTCATTCAATTGACTATGACCCAAATTTAATCATTTTGATGTCTTGTACGAGGCAATCCTATGATGAAATCCATATTCACTACTTCCCATTTCCAAGTAGGAATTTTGATCTCCTAAAGAAAACCCCCCGGCCTCTAGTGCTCAACTTTAACCTATTGGTGATTGGGACACTTGTCTACAAACTCTACTACGTCCCTCTTAATACCATTCTACTAATAAATTTCTTGAAAGTACTAGTAAATATTTGTAGAACCAAGGTGAATCAAATACTTCAAAATGTGAGCCTCTACTAATATTCTTTCTCTCAAACCATCCACATTGGAAACACAAAGCTGACCTGGATAGAAAAGGACACCATCTCCTTCTTAGGAGAAAACCTCAAACTTTTGTACTGAACTGCATCTAATATCCGGCTAAGTATGGGATCACTACACTGCTTCCCCTTCACTTCCACCACTACGGACGATTTTGAAACGTTCTTGACCACTACTCCACTATTATCCATATCAAGCAGACAAACAACCTAACAAGCTAATCTCTGGACTTTCTTTGCAAATCCTTCTCTTCGGTCTTTACATGATCCATACTGCCATAGACAACCTACTCAGTGTATTTTCCATAATATCTGCCTTACTTAGATGGTAAAGCACATTCATATTGTAATCTTTCAACAAATCCAACCATATTCTCTGATAAATGTTCAACTCCTTTTCGATAAATACATACTGAAGACTCTTATGATCAGTGAAAATGTAAACATGCACACCATATAAGTAGTGCCTCCAAATCTTTAAAGCAAACACAATAGCCGCTAATTTTAAATCATGGGTTGGATAATTCTTTTCATTGCATTTAAGCTATTTGAAGGCATAGGCTATTACCCCCACATTTTTTCATCAAAACACAACCTAACCAAACTCTGGAAGTATCACAATAAACCATGAACTATCCAACCTCACTGGCAAGGATAACACAAGAGTCGAAGTCAGTCTATCGTTCTACTCTTGGAAACTCTTCTAACATTTATCTGACCATTTTAAATTCACCTTTTTTTGAGTAAACTTAGTCAATGGTGCAACTATTGAGGATAAATCCTTAACCAACCTTCTATAATAACCAGTAAACACAGAAAGCTTCGAATATCAGATGGAGTAATAGGTCTAAGCCAGTGTTTCACTGCATTCATCTTCTAAGGGAAATGAATAGTAGCCCCCAAAATAACATGACCCGAAAATGTAATAGACTTTAATCAAAATTCACACTTAATAAACTTTGCATAAAGCTAACGATCCTTAAGCATCTGCAACACTATTCTCAAATGGTTTGCATGATCCTCCTTACTCCGAGAATATACAAGTATGTCATCTATGAAAACAATAGCAAACATGTCTATGTAATGCATGAAGACCCTGTTTATTAAATCCATAAAGTATACAAGAGAATTTATTAGTCCAAAAGAAATAAACTTAAAATCAAAATGACCATACTAGGTTCTAATGGAAATCTTTAGGATGTAACACTTCTTGACCTTCAACTGGTGATACCCCAACCTGAGATCAGTCTTGGAAAACCACCAGGCACCCAGAAGTTGATTGAAAAAATCATTAATTCTAGGAATGGGGTACTTATTCTTGATGCTAACCTTGTTAAAATGTATATAGTATATACACATTATGTGAATGCGATCCTTCTTGAACACAAATAAAATTGGCGCATCCCATAGGGAAACACTGGGTTTGATGAAACCTTTATCTAAGAGATCCTTAAGCTGCTCTTTTAATTCTTTTAGTTTGGATGGAGTCATACGATATGGAAGAACGGAGATGGGTTGAGTATCAGGAAGGCAATCAATATTAAACTCCATTTCTCTATCGGGAGGTACCCTCAAGCAGAGCTTCTGGGAAGATCTCTGGAAATTCATTGACTACACAGACTAACTGAATGGGTGGGGCTTCAAACTTAGTATCTTTAGCTCAAACTAAATGGTAGATACATACTTTTGATATTAACGTTTTGGCCTTAAGATAAGAGATGAAGCAACCTTTAGGAGGCATCAAACTACCCTCTCACTCAAGGACTGACTTATTGGGAAATTAAAACTTCACCACGCTGGTGTGATAATTGATTGATGCATAATATGAGTGGTGCTAATCTATGCCTAAAATAATATCAAAATCTATCATCTCTAACTCTATTTAATCAACTAAAGTGACCTTATGGATGATGGTACTAGGACACTTTCTATAGACTCGCCTAGCAATTACTGACTCACCCACTTGAGTAGAGACTGAGAATGGCATAGAAAGATCTTCAGACTTATGCCAAAATTTACTGCAACAAGCGGGGTCACATAAGAGAGGTTTGATCTATGGTCTAACAATACATATATATCAAAGTGAATGGCACGAAGTGTCACGGCTTAAATCCCATAGGGGATGATAGACACCCATAGCCGTAAAGGCCCGAGAGCACCAACCTATGACCCTGTACATCTCATGTTTGTAAATATGATAACCAAAGGTACTACCAAATATGATAAAATTCATTGATAAGAATAACCGCGTGGGTAAGAACAAAATTATATATAAAAGACTTGGCAGTTAGGGCCACAACATCTAATGGACAAGCTAGTATAATGCTTAAATTTACATTGGTTTACAAAGCGTCTAAAAGATACATAGACACTTAGTTAAGGTTGGGACAAACCCTCTCCTTACTCTTATCTATTATACAGTACCAAAATATATAAAATGAACTCGAAAAGCCCCGAATAAAACTAGAACTCACCAATCATCAGTGGATATCCCTGCTCCTATTGGGAGGTTTATTAGCTGAAGTACCTACGCTTGTATCATAAAATACAAGTCCCCCATGAGGAAAGTCAGTACAAAAATATGTAATAAAGTTGTAAGCCTAAAGGTTCTACACATGATACAAGAGCTCAATAGAAATTAGGTACAAGTGTATAAATAGTACTAGTAGACCACCTTTACAAATACTAGTGGGATCAAGTACATCACACTTTTTTCTTTATTTTACCCCTAATACTTTATAATATTTGTAAGCCATATAATACAAATGACTAGCTGATCTATAACACCCCAATTTTCTGAACTGGAATGCTACATGGTGCTCATGACCCTGAAGGACCATAAGCTAACCCATGACTGATATCTGTACCTATATACTGTAAAATATATCATAAAATATGAAAGCATGAACATTAAAGACGTAACATGAGAGAAAGCACCATAGCACAAATACGTCAATACGACTGAATGTACTGAGTATACGAGTGAGGTAGGCTAAATATGAAGGGTTATATGCATAACAATGCTGACTAATATAAACGTAAGAATACATACATGCATACATAACTGTAACTGAACTCATGGAGATACTGACTACTGAGTTCGAATACTGACAACATGAGTGTACTGATACTGAGACACTGAATAGATGAACAACTATTTCTGACAGTTTGGATTATGAAGAACTGGTCTGGTTGACTGTATCTGATAGTTCTGAAGATGAATATTGATATCATGAATTCTAATAACTGATATGACTGATACATAAGTAAACTGATATAACTGATATAACTGTGATGATCAGCCTAATTGGTGTAACTGATACTAAGCGACTATATCTGATAGTCTAAGTTCTGATGGAACTATCTGAATTATATTCTACTTGGAGTAACTAAATCTGAGATCAGTCCTATCTAGCGGGTGATCATGAGTATACTAATAATAAGGATGATTTGACTTAGTCTGAGAGCAGTACTATCTAGTGGGTGATCTTTAAATCTAATGATTCTGATACTGATTAATCAGAGTTAAGATCAGTCCTAGCTAATGGGTGATCTTGAAGTCTATTTATAATTGATAAGTATTGACTGTATCTAACAGTACTAAATTTGTACTACTGAACAAAATTGACTGTATCTGACAGTCCTAAATCTATAACTGAAACTGTGAGATGTATTCATCTAACCGACATTCCCTAATCAAGAGAAATATAGCTAAGTTGGGGTCCAATATCTACCCTGACTGGAAGGGTGTCAATATTGTGCCACTGGAAAGGACAAGCTGTGAGTGTCCCTTATTTGGTAGGTACTCAAAGTGAGAATGGTGGGAGCCTAAACTGACAGGTTAAGCCACCTCATCAACCATAATCTGACAAGCTAAGATGTCTCAACCTACGCTGCCTATATAATTCTGGAACACAAGGATGATTGCTAAGAATCACACCCTAAACTGGTAGGTGTGTTCCCATCCCTGGGTTTACTCGGTGCTAACTTTTACTCCCATCTGAAGACACTGAACATGAATAACTGACTGTACTAATTAACTGAACTAAACTGATTTTGAGTTTACTGAGTTCCGTAGCTGATAGATTAATACTGATATTTGATAGCTAACTGAGTTTATGAGATTACTGATCTTACTGAGTACTGAGTTCATGAGATTACTGAGAGTACTGACTTATAGAGATTACTAAGTTACTGAGTACTGAGATTTCTAATATTAACCGAGTACTGAGATTTTTGAACTACTGAGATTACTAAACTACTGAGACTGTTGAGATTTCTGAGTTTTCCTGAGTCACATGACTGACTGAATTCTGTAGATCTTGGCTTCACTAAGTATTGTGATAACATGACATAGCTCTAGGTACACGGCTATATTTTTTGGGTATGAATACCCCCAAGATTCGATATAAGGAAACTGACTCACACATGAATGACTTAATCACAAGATTGGAGTCCACAATTCATAATATCATAAGTAGGGGTTATTATACTTCATGTATTTATTCAACATCTGAAACATGGTAGGAAAATCATGGATAAATTTCTTGTACGTAATTCATATATCCATTACTATACATGCTTTATACCACAACAATAACAACACATAAATAGCATGGAATTTATATTAGAATGTATAACTTACATGGACTTGTCATCTAGATATCTTGGAATCATGTGAATATGAACTTCTAGCATCCTAGGCATTTTATCAAACACCTTGCATGCATTCTTTAAGGCATAGGTAGATTTCATACTTGCATCATATAAAACCACCTAACGTTCATGTTTTTCGACTAACAACCACATATATTCCATGAAAATACCTTTAGATATCATCTTGAAACTTAAACAACAATCATCAATATGTACATACTCATATCACCATAAAAAGTTTACAAAATAATATTTAAAACATGGTTCTTGAGCTTTATGAACGGGTTGGATCCATAGATGAACACTATGCATACCTTAGAAAGGAAACCTTGATGATTTGCTGGAGAGTTTTTGGATTGGGAAACTTAATTTTTGATTATCTTAGAAGAAGGCTTGAATCTTGCTTTTTAGAGATGAGTTTGATGGAAACCCTAACCTGTGGTTGAGAGCATAAGAGAGGGTTTTTGAGATGCTTAACTGAAGAAAAATGGGAAAAATTACACCTCTTTAGGGTTATAAGTCATGGGAAGTGAAAGAAAAAGACCAAAATACCCTTATGAAATAAATTCCCAGTTGCTGAAAATAATAGCTGACGACATTTGTGACAAGGCATCAAAAATGTGGTAAGCCGTCAAAAATGTCATCACACAGAAGCTGGATTCTACCTAAGGCTGACGACATTGATGACATGGCATTAAAAATATGGTAAGATGTCAAAAATATCATCACACAAAAGCTGGATTCTGCCTAAAGCTGACGATATTTGTGACATGGCGTCAAAAATATGGTAAGCCATCAAAAATGTCCTCACACAGAAGCTGGATTATGCCTAAGGCGAACGACCTTTGTGACATGGCGTTAAAAATATGGTATGCTACCACGAATATCACTTAGGAGCTGGTTTCTGTGTAAGGCTGACGACCTTCATCATAGGGCGTCACAAATATGGTAAGTTACCATGAATGTCGTCACACTATTTCTAGCTTGACATGCTGGAGTAAAATAGGAATAACTCTTTGCTCCGATATCGGATATAGGTGAAATTGGTATCGTTGAAGAGATAATTCAATTATATATCTTTTGATTGGTCATGATCTCAAAAATTCCATGTATAATGAGAGATATGGTCATTTGAAATTGACTATACCAATATCCTTCTCAAGAATTCATTCGGTAAGGAATGTTTTGATTCGTCTGATAGATGGGAGTTATTTAAAGCCCTAATATACATCTAAATTACTCATAAAACTATAAAATAACCATAATGTACTATGCATGAGCTATGTACATGGCTCTAATATTGGTTTGAACTTTTTAGGGTATTACAATATCTCCCCCTTGAAAACATTCATCCTCGAATGATGACTGCTTGAGAGGGGATAAAAGATAAAATGATGCATATATAACATGAATGACTGATCATGATTTCATGGATGACATGACTAAAAACTGAGCATAGCATACTGTACATGCATATCTGATGCATGGGTAGCTGATTTATGAATGTAGGACTTAGTGTTCTGATAAACATAGTTTCTCAAACTGAGAATGCATATCTTATGCTTAAATGATAAGTTGAATCCATGTATATCTGATGCATGATTATATGACTAACATAATACGTTAATGCATGACTGAAAGTACTGATAAGCTGACCACTCATATCTGATGCGTGAATACATGACTAAACTGACTTATGAACATATGACTGAACATGTAATGGCAAAGATACCAAGTTTGAACTAAAAACTGAGCATGGAACTAAATACCATGTTTGTACTAAAATTTAAACATAAGAATGAGTAAGCTCAAAGAAGACTGCTACCATGAACTGAAAATACTAATAAGTATGAAGTTGATTACTCAATATGCGTGAGCGAAAACATAAGAACATAACTAAATTTGGAACTTGATTCATGAACTGAGCTGAGACATTGAGTATATGGCCTATGATTGAGTTTTGAGGCTAGAGGGTCAACTCATAAGTAACACTTCCTCCAAGATAGATTCATAAAAAAAAACGACATATTTAAATCATGGAAGTTTAGGGGCTATAATGTATCTCCCCCTTGGGAAACTATGTCCCTTCAAGGATAGTGGACTGACCTTGATGAGATATTAAGGAAGTTTAGCCGATGCACAAGGAACCTAGGTATGAAATCGTGATTGATTATCTGAGATCTAAAGCTGAAGTGTGATGCACGAATGCATAGACATACTGACTTATCTGATTAACTGAGTAACTGGTAACTGAACGCTGGGTATGCAAGAATGAATTGCACTTAATCTAAGTAGATGGGATGAGGCCATAAAGTATTATGCATATGATGAAGAACTGACTGGGTAACATAAGGTAACTGATCATGGATTTCATGAAAGCTATATTGTCTGAAAATGCAGGACCAAATGTATTACATGATTTGGAAACATTCCATAGAATGAGGTATTAAAATACCTATAATTGAGTAGCTGATAATTGTACACTATGGTCAAGCAAGTCGAAAACTGAACTGAATTTCTAAGCTGGATACTGACCTAAAGATGACACTATAACTTAAGACTGTAACGGGGATCCATACTGGATCTAAATTATGGGTCCTGATAACTGAATACTGAAACTAAGGTTTAAACTGATGCTGAAGTACTTAATTCTGAGACTAAACACTAATTACTAAGTACTGAACTGTAACTGAGATAGCAACTGAGTTGTGATAGTTGCACAATGAATGCTGGCATAAGTCAAGGGTCTGAATATATATTCACACTCTGAACTTTCCAAATTTCTAAATATTACCTCTTGCTAGCCCTTTGCTTGCATACTAATAGGATATTCAAGCCTATCTTCGTATCTACACCCTTGTATAAAACATACATGCAATAATCTGCTCTTAACATAAAATATTAACTCTCTCCCCATCTAAGCAATTTCTCAACACTACACTATTCTCATAGAGAGAGCTCATGAAGGGTTAAATCAGGAAAACCTGAAACATAAATGGATACTGACTAAACTTGACACATGAATGAAACCTGAGGAATAGAATATCAATAACATAGATTTACGAAAAAGGTCTGAACTAAGTATATACATGATATAGTCTGAATTTATCTGATCAGTGAGGGCGTAGCATAAGTCATGGAAACTGAGTATACTGGGGAGCATGATACGTGTACATGAGTCATGAGCTGCATGACCTAAGTCTGGAATTTCTGAGTTCATTGAACATGATTTATAACACAGAGTGATCTAGAACTAAACTTCCTATACTGGTAACTGAAAGCACACATAATTCTATGGAATGTGTGTGAACATAAGTTGTATTCATGGAATTTGAGACATGAAGCATGCATAGACATTATGCTGACTGAAGTACAAAGCTTTACGCTGAGATAAGGATGGGTCGGGAGTCGTCTTCCTTAACTGATTTTCTGTACATACTGGCATTACTACTGAAATCTGAGATCCCGACTTGGGTACTTGATCTACCATCTCCCCCTTGGCTTTAAGACATCATCATAAGTCTGTGAACACTAAATTAACCTCTGAACTAAACTGTAATCATCATCACATGCTTACACTCTGATTAGAACACTTGTCTTACCAAACACATCGTCTGCCCCTATTTCCCTCACATACTACTAATATCACATTCACACCTTCATGCTTAATTTTAAGTTAATAAACTTAAATTTCTAACTCACGCTGTTCAATCCTACTGATTTATTCTGTCATAACTATCCCTATGAATACATAGTTTGTTCAATATGGATATCTTCATCCCAACTCTACTACTGCTAAACTCCTGGGTTCATGCTTCTAACTCTGGGTTACATGCTATTATAAGATTCTGAGAAGGGATTGGATCTGATGGCATAGCTAAATCTGGGTTCGAGAATAAGTTCTCATGATCACGAATGAAATCTGTACAACTTTGGAACATAACTTAACTGATAGAATGCAGTAAGAGAAAGCCCTATCTTTAGGACTTGAGCTTTACTATTTCTATTACCTTAAAAATAAGATAAAGTTGACATGAGGGGAGTATGATGTGAATCTGCATGGGTTCCCTAGAGAACCTTGCTATAGCATGATCTAAGACATGAATAAAGGGAAACTGTTCCTAAAACATCTCATAGCCTCCTGTACATAAGTGTGGTGCACAACACACGCATGTATAAGACTCTACTAGATGTGGCTTTCAGACTTCCTAGGACTCTATTGAACCTTAGGCTCTGATACTAAGTTTACAACACCCCGATTTCTAAATTGGAATGCTACACAGTGCTCATGACCCCGACGGACCACAAGCTAACCCATGACTGATATCTATACCTGTATACTGTATAATATATCATAAAATATAGAAACATGAACATGAAAGGCCACAAGGTTCGAACTGAATAAACATCTGATAACAAAATGTCTGAAAAAGGTATAACAATACCAAAATAAGTCATAAATACTGAAAATAATAAGATCTGAATATCTAATCTAACATCTAGTCTGAAAGCCTCTAACTGAACTAAATAAGGAATTAAAGGAATATGTCTCCAACTAACTCCATCTAGCAACTGAATAGTAAATATAACAATAATTATATCGTCCTCGAATGAGAAGGACTCACTGCAAACTCTGAACACTGGAATGCTACTGCTGATCTGGAGCTCGTGCCTCTGAACCTATGGTGTAACATAAGAGAAAGCACCATAGCACAAATGTGTCAGTACATCTGAATGTACTGAGTATGCGAGTAAGGTAGGCTAAATGCGAAGGGTTATATGCATGAACAATGCTGACTAATATGAACGTGAGAATACATATATGTATCCACAACTGTAGCTAAACTCGTGGAGATACTAACTACTGAGTCTGAATACGGACAACATGAGTGTACTGATACAGAGATACTGAATAGATAAATGACTATTTCTGACAGTTTAGATTATGAAAAACTATTCTGGTTGACTGTGTCTGACAGTCCTGAAGCTGAATACTGATATTATGAATTTTGATAACTGATATGACTGATACATGAGTTCAAAAAATTAATATAACTAATATAACTATGATGATCAGCCTAACCGATGTAACTGATATTGAGCGACTGTATCTAACAGTCTAAGTCCTGATGGAACTATCTGAGTTCCGTTCTACTTAGAGTAACTAAATCTGAGATCAGTTCTATCTAGCGAGTGATCATGAGTATACTGATAATAAGGATGATTTAACTTAGTCTGAGATCAGTCCTATCTAGAGGTTGATCTTTAAATCTAATAATTCTGATACTGATTAATCAGAGTTAAGATCAGTCCTAGCTAATAGGCGATCTTGAAGTCTATTTACAATTGATAAGCATTGACTGTCTAACAGTACTGAATTTGTACTACTAAACTGAATTGATTGTATTTGACAGTCCTGAATCTATAACTGAAATTGTGGGATGTATTCATCTAACCAACATGCCCCAATTAAGTGAATATAGCTAAGTTGGGGTCCAATATCTGCCTCGACTGGAAGGGTATCAATACCATACCACTGGTAAGGACAAGCTGTGAGTGACCCTTATCTGGCAGGTACTCAAGGTGAGAATGGTGGGACCTTAAACTGATAGGTTAAGATACCTTATCAACCTTAATCTGACAAGCTAAGATGTCTCAACCTATGCTGGCTACGTAGTTCTGGAACACAAGGATGGCTGCTAAGAATCACACCCTAAACTGGTAGTTGTGTTCCCATTCTTGGGTTTACTCGGTGCTAACTTCTACTCCCATCTGAAAAGACCGAACATGAATAACTAATTGTACTGATTAACTGAACTAAACTGATTTTGAGTTTACTGAGTTTCGTAGATGACGGAATAATACTGATATCTGATAGCTAACTGAGTTTATGAGATTACTGATCTTACTGAGTACTGAGTTCATGAGATTACTGAGAGTACTGACTTATAGAGATTACTAAGTTACTGGGTACTGAGATTTCTAAGATTAACTGAGTACTGAGATTTCTAAAATACTGAGATTACTGAACTACTGAGACTGTTGAGATTTCTGAGTTTTCCTGAGTTACATGACTGACTGAATTCTGTAGATCTTGGCTTGACTAAGTATCGTGATAACATGACATAGCTCTAGGCACATGACTATATTTTTCGGGTATGAATACCCCCAGGACTCGATAGAAGGAAACTGACTCACACATGACATGACTTGATCACAAGATTGGAGTCCACAATTCACAATATCATAAGTAGGGGATATTATATTTCATGTATTTATTCAACATCTGAAACATGGTAGGGAAAGCATGGATAAATTTCATGTACATAATTCATATCTCCATTATCATACATGCTTCATACCACAACAATAACAACACATAAATAGCATGGAATTTATATTGGAATGTATAACTAACATGAACTTGTCATCTAGATATCATGGAATCATGTGAATATGAACTTCTAGCATCCTAGGCATTTTATCAAACACCTTGCATGCATTCTTTAAGGCATAGGTGGATTTTATACTTGCATCATATCAAACCACATAAAGTTCATATTTTTCAACTAACAACCATATATATTCCATGAAAATACCTTTAGATATCATCTTGAAACTTAAACAACAATAATCAACATGTACATACTCATATCATCACAAAAAGTTTACAAAATAATATTTAAAACATGGTTCTTGAGCTCTATGAACGGATTGGATCCATAGATGAACACTACGCATACCTTAGAAAGGAAACCTTGATGATTTGCTGGAGAGTTCTTGGATTGGGAAACTTAATTCTTGATTATCTTAGAAAAAGGCTTGAATCTTGCTTTTGAGAGATGAGTTTGATGGAAACCCTAATCTTGTGGTTGAGAGCATAAGAGAGGGTTTTTGAGATGCTTAACTGAAGAAAAATAGGAAAAATTATGCATCTTTAGGGTTATAAGTCGTGGGAAGTGAAGGGAGAATACCAAAATACCATTATGAAATAAATTCTCAGTTGCTGAAAATAATAGCTGACGACATTTGTGACAAGGCGTCAAAAATGTGGTAAGCCATCAAAAATATCGTCAGACAGAAGCTGGATTCTGCCTAAGGCTGACGAAATTTGCGACATGGCATCAAAAATATGTTAAGCCATCAAAATGTCATCACACAAAAGCTAGATTCATCGTAAGGCTGACGACATTTCTGACATGGCGTCACAAATATGGTAAGCCGTAAAAAATGTCGTCACACAGAAGCTGGATTCTTCCTAAGGCTGACAACCTTTGTGACATAGCGTAAAAAATAGTGTAATCTACCACGACTGTTGTCACTTAGGAGTTGGTTTCTGCCTAAGGCTGACGAACTTCATGATAGGGCATCACAAATGTGGTAAGCTACCTCGAATTTCATCATACTATTTCCAGCCTGACATGCTGGAGTAAAATAGGAATAACTCTTTGCTTCGATATTGGATTTAGGCAAAATTGGTATCGTTTAAAAGATAATTCAGCTATATATCTGTTGATAGGTTATGAACTCAAAAATTCCAAGTATAATGAGAGATATGCTTATTTGAAATTGACTATACCAATATCCTTCTCAAGAATTTAATCGGTAAGGAACGTTTTAATTTCTCTGATAGCTGGGAGTTATTTATAGCCTTAATATACATCTAACTTACTCATAAAACTATAAAATAACCATGATGTGCTATGCATGATCTTGGTATATGGCTCTAATATTGGTTTGGATTTTTTTTGGTATTACATGATAAGTGGTAAATACGCAAATTGGGACCGTCCCATACTAGGATTATGCCCCTAAGCTACCACCCATGTATAAATTGATTGGGATCGACCTATGCTAGGATTTTTCCCCTGAGCTGCTACCCATGTATAAATACATTGGGATCGGCCCATTCTAGGCTTATTCCCCTTGAGTGGCCACCCATTCAATTAAGATTTGTGGTAAATATTTTATTTATCCTTTGAGATTGTTACTATGGTGGTCACAATATTTTGGTACCTTTGAATAATAATCTACCAATAAGAGATATGTGAATAAAGGAAAACTCTTGAAACTTTCAACTGAATGTAAAAATGAAGACTTGATAATAAACATGTGGTGAGGTATTTTAACACATTAGGGAATGGGAGAAACATTGTTAGCTAGATAGTAGATCATGTGCTGCTACTAGGTATCGTTTACTACGAAAAATCTTTAGAATCTTACTTTGTACCAAAAGTGTTGGATTTTATGTAAAAGAATACGATTAAAGTAGCCTTAAATAACTGGTTGTATAACTCTGATGATAACTTAATTAACTTCCTGCCTTTAGGTTTACTTATCTACAATAAAGTATATGGTAAAACTAGTATTAATTACTAGCCCACACAATATGCTATTTAACTTTGCCAAAACAGTAGCTCAGCAGTGAACACTTAATTTATCAGTCAAGAATGTTAGGTTAATCACTTTTATTGTGCAATTCATCCACATACTATAAAGATTCTTTTAAAATACCCTAAAACAACTTTGGCTTCATTACACCCTCCAAATGGTATACAAAACAGAATGGTCAACAACATATGAAATAATTAGTTTGGTGATGTACCGTCACACCTTTCTTCTATATTTCAATACAAACTAGTCATACCTTTTGCCTGTATCAACCTTCCAACCCCTAACAAATACAGATAAAACAGTCCACAAAGCAACCACAGGGTTTTCTTTTATGTTAGCAACTAAATATTAAACTTATCATCCCTTGAGTTCCTTTATAACAACATATCCATAAGTCTTTACCCAAACTAATACATAAAAAGGACAAAATTGAGCAGTTACTTTACCTCAATTTAAGGTATCTTATCCTTTAAACTTTAATTCTTCAAGAACTTAAACTCTCCTTTATACTTTAAACCAAAGAAACAAAGAGAAGTCTCTTAATAACAACTAAAAGTGAGAAGCCATCCTCTTCTATATTATGCAATATATTTATAACTAAGCACTTATAGCATGTTTTCCTAATCTCCCATGAGATAATTAATCTAAACCTTAAGTTTTTTATCTTACCTTGGCTTGTAAAGATGAGGGTTTCTTTAAGAGCCCTAGAAGGTATTTTTAGGGCTGCTATTCTTATCCTTGATAGAAAAGGGAGAAAGTTGGAATTAAAAGGGTGGATATTGTGTTTAAAATGAGTAAGAAGACCAGCTACATTATTCTTATATTGATCCCTCTAGAACCTCTCTTATTGACCCCATTTCATCCATAAATTAGTCCAAGTAGGTGATGCACCTACTTAAGGGTTTAAGATGCTCAAAATTTCAAAGTAGGTGATCCACCTACTTGCTTAATTCTTAGTTGGGCTTAATTAAATTTGGCATTAAAAGATTTAAGTATTAGGACTTTCTTAATTTCCTTCCTCTTTTACTTAATTTGGGTCCAAATAAGCATACCAATAAAGGCCCAAATATGATCCATGGAGTTGGTCCATTAAATTAGCTCATGTAACTCTAGTCGGTGACCCACCTACTAGCTTAATAAAGTCAAGAAAACACCTCAACAAATTACTCTATTTTCACTTTTTAATCCCTTTAATCTAACTTAAAACTCGTATATACATGGTTACTTTAAACTTTATATTCAAATACAGGCTTACTATTCCCACTTAAATAATTGTATCAATGTTAACTTGGTCGTGTCACATTATAACGTATGGGTATCTAGAACTCCATATACACCATCAATACTAGCATAACAAATCTCGTCTGTTACCTATACCAGAGGCTATACCAAGTTCCACATAAATAGGGCAAGTACATGCAAAATATAGGGTGTTACATCCTTCCCCTTGGGAACATTCATCCTCGAATGTTAGCATAATTGTCCAATCAAACAAGTTCAAGCTTAAGTTTATTATTCTTGTTATCACATAGTACTTATATATTATACTTACTTGTTATTGCTCTAATTCAACATCTTGGACTTTCTCTTTGTATTTGAATTAATGGTTGTATTTGGATTTCATTATTTCTTCAGCTTCCCATGTGATCTCTTCTACTTGTTGGTTTCTCCAAAGTACCTTAACTTATTAACTTGTCAATAAAGTATAGAAATACATATTTTTCATAAGTGAGATCTTTCGTAACCTATACATATTTAGTAGAAGTAATATAAGATGGATCTCCGATGCACTTTTGAAGCATAGAGACGTGAAATAATGGATGAACTATTGAGAGCTAACTATTGAGAGCTCTTAGAGTAGATCTAACTCATAAGTGACTTAGCCAAACCTCTGAATAATCTTATATGGGCCTATATAATCTGGACTTAGTTTTCCTTTCTTACAAAATCTCATTACCCTTTTCATTGGTGACACCTTTAAGAATACCCAATGATTGATAGAAAACTCTAACCTCCTTCTCCTAATATGCACATATGTTTTATGTCGACTTTGGGCTATCTCCAGCCATTATTGGATCACTTTAAACTTTTTCACAACTTTATGAACAATATTTGGCCTAAACAAGCAGCTTTACCCACTTCAAACCATCTAATTGGTGATCTACACTTTCTTCCATAAGCTTCATATAGTGCCATTTTTATAATTGAATGATAGATATTTTTGTAGGCGAACTCAATGAGAGGTAAATGATCATCCCAACTACCTTCAAAGTCCAATTCACAAGCTCGTAACATATCTTCAAGTATTTGAATGGTACATTCTGCTTGTCCATCTATTTGATGGTGGAAAGTTGTACTTAAATTCACTTGTGTTCCTAAATTTTGCTAAAAAGACTTCAAAAGATTTGCAATAAATTGAGCTCCCCTATTTGATATAATAGAGACTAGAATTCTATGTAGTTGAACAATCTTTTTTATATACAATTTTGCTTACTCTTCAACTGTGTAAGTGGTCCTAACTGATAGGAAGTGAGCTGATTTGGTAAGTCTATCAACTATTACCCATATGGAATCAAAACTTTGAGATGTATAAGGAAAAATAGTAACAAAATTCATGTCGATCATGTCCCACTTCCAAATTAGAAAATCTATACATTGCATATAACCCCAGAGCATTTGGTGCTCTACTTAAACTCTTTGACAATTTGGACATTCGGCTATAAATTTTGTAATGTTCTTCTTCATGTCACCCCACCAATACACTTATTTCAGATCATGATACATTTTAGTTGATCCCAAATAGAGGAAATACCTTGCATGATGTGCCTCTATCATAATCTTCTTTCTTAGGCCATCTACATTAGGTACACACAATCTGTTTTAGCACCGAAGTACAATGTATTTTTTAAGCTCAAATGCCTTTGTCATACCACATTACATATTCTCCTTAAGCTGTAATAGAACATGATCTGCATAAGGCTTCTATTTTACTTCAACTATTAATGAATATTATGCTACATTATGCATAATAAGCCCCTTATTTGGAGTTTCAAAAAGGCAAACCCCTAAGTTAGATAGTTGGTGTAAATCTTTTGTTATCCCTTGTCTTTCCATACACTATCCATAAGTGCTAACCACAACCTTATGACTTAACACATCAGCTACCATATTTGCTTTCCTCAAATGATACAAGATATCAACATCGTAGTCTTTCAATAGTTAAAGACACATTTGCTGCCTCAAATTTAGGTCCTTCTAGCTAAAGATATATTACAAACTCTTATGGTCAGTATATATGTCAACATGAATCCCATATAAGTAGTGGCTCCATATCCTTAAATCAAATATAACTGCTGCTAGCTCAAGATCGTGTGTAGGATAATTTTTCTTATATGGTCGTAATTGTCTTGAGGCATGTGCTATTACTTTACTATGCTGCATCAACACACATCCTTAGCCAATTCTTAAAGCATCACAATAAACTGCATACCTTTTTGGGCCTTGTATAAGTAACAATATGGGTGTAAAAGTTAATTTATTTTTCAAATCTTAGAAACTTTCAAATCTTGGAAACTTCTTGCACATGCATCATTCCATTGGAACTTGGATTTTTTGTGTGTTAGATTTGTTAAAGGTGCAGAAATTGAAAAAACCTTCAAAAAACCTTTTGTATTGCCAACCCAAGGAAACTACGGACCTCTGTAGGTATTGTAGGTCTTGGCTAGTTCTTCACAGCTTCTATTATAATATCAAAATCTATCATTGCTAACTCAATAAGGCCAGCCATTGTATCACAACCACAAATAGTTATTATACAATTTTGATACACTCTCCTAGCTAGAATAGACTCACCAACCGACGTAGACAATTTAAATGGCTTAACTATTAATTCTAGTGTTCTTTTGAACTTTCCAGCAACCAACGAAGTGGCATATGATAATGTAGATCCCAGATCAATTAATGCATATACATTATATGAAAATATGGACAATGTACCTGTAACCATATTTGGAGAAGCCTCTAAAATTTGTCACTCTGCTAGAGTATATGTACAATTCTAAACTCCACTAGAACTAGTTGCTCCTTTAAAACCTCAACCATGACCCATAGGTTGTACACCCCTACCTAAAGAAGGAACCGATGATGATGATGCAATGACTAATCCAGTAGGTCGTGCCATACCGCCCATGCCCCTTTATGGGCGTTCTCTCATCATATGCCCCAACATACCATACCAAAAGCAAGCATCTATCCCACATTGATATGCACCTATATAAAGCTTTACATATTGTTTACATGGTTGTTGAGGAGGTCTTAATTGGATTATACTCCCTTGATCTAGCTATCCTGCTGCTTATGAACTCTGACTC